>NW_026020171.1:338592-470652 GCF_900185275.1 Solanum verrucosum
ATCGAACTCATCAAGGATTGACGAAAATTTAAATTCCTCGCATCTCGTAGAGCAGCTAAGAAAGTCTCTGGTAACCCTTTAAGAGTTAGAGGTTTAAAAGCAATTTGAACCATGCCAATATGCAAAAATTTATACTGAGATTTATATAATTCAATATCACGCTTATTTAATAAACGAATAGTTTGTTCGGACAAGTTTAACGCCAAGGATTGTTCAGTTGTTTTAATCAATTGTTTATTAGAAATCTTATCAAACCAACCATAATCATAAATGGTTTTTATATTAACTTTCGGAATAGTCCATTTGTTTAATAAATCAAGGTTTTGAGGTATATCTACCTCTTCTAGTCGAGTGCTTTTAATATCTTCTTGATCCATAAAAGAGAGAATATATCTATGCCGAATTTCTTCACATCAATTATATATATTCCATGAACTTTCCTAGGCTCTGATACCAACGATACAGGATCACTAATAAAATTAACTTGATCGATAAATTAAAATTTATTAAATTAAACTTCTGTTGATGTGTAGTTAAATTATATATATATATTGTATTTTATTTTTATATATATATATTTTTTGATATTGATAAACTTTTGTTGATCAATAAAATTAAATTTATATAATTAGGAGTTATATAATTAAATTTATAAAATTAACTTGATCGATAAATTAAATTTATTAAATTAAACTTTTGTTGATGCGTAGTTAAATTATATATATAAAATTTAACTACACATCAATAGAAGTTTAATTTAATAAATATATAAACCTCAAGTAGTTTAACAAATCAAGTCTTATATACTAGCGGTTTACATATGAAATACATTATCAATTAAAGAAATACCGATGATCAATTCAAGGAGATTTATACATTAAATTTGATATTGATAAACTTTTGTTGATCAATAAAATTAAATTTATATAATTTAAATTTATAAAATTAACTTGATCGATAAATTAAATTTGTTAAATTATACTTCTGTTGATGTGTAGTTAAATTTTATATATATATATAAACTTTTTTGATCAATAAAATTAATAAATGTATATAATAAGGAGTTTTATAATTTAAATATATAAAATTAACTTGATCGATAAATTAAATTATTAAATTAAATTTATGTTGATCATACACACACACACACACACACACACACACACACACACACACACACACACACACACATATATATATATATATATATATATATATATATATATATATGTTTAATTAATAAAATCAACCTCAAGAGCTGAGTTTATATTAAAATAAATTAATAAATACCGACCTAAAGAGGTTGGCATATTTAAATTATTATTTTATTTAAATAATATCGACTTCACGATGTCGGTAAAATTAAATAGTATGTATTTAAAATACCGACCTCATGAGGTTGGTATTTTTATTTCATCTAATTACTATTAATTAAAGTGACATCCGGAGGTCGGTATTTTTATTTCATCTAATTACTTTTAAAAGCGACATCTGGAGGTCGATTTGCGGAAAGCGGGAAAACCAAATTTCGACCTCTGGAGGTCGGAATTTTTCTCGGAAAAAATGAATTACAATAAAAACTGACCTCTTGATGTCGGTATTAAACAAATAAATAAATAACAATATTTATTTTTTCTCAATAGGTTTTGTGTAAAATAAAAAACAAAAAAAATTATAATACTGACTTCCGTATGTCAGTAAAATTAAATAGTAAAAATAAATTAATATAAAATACCGACCTCATGAGGTCGGTATTTTTTATATTTAATTGAGAAAATAATACCGACATCAAGAGGTCGGTTTTTATTGTAATTCATTAAAAATTCCGACCTCAGGAGGTCGGAATTTTTTCTCAATTAAATATTTTATAATACCAACTTCCGAATGTCGGTAAAATTAAATAGTATGTAATTAAAATACCGACCTCATGAGGTCGGTATTTTTATTTCATCTAATTACTATTAATTAAAGCGACATCCGGAGGTCGGTATTTTTATTTCATCTAATTACTTTTAAAATCGACATCCGGAGGTCGGTTTGCGGGTAAACCAAATTCCGACCTCAAGAGGTCGGAATTTTTCCCAGAAAATGAATTACAATAAAAACGACCTCTTGATGTCGGTATTATTTTCTATTTTGATTTTATTTTATTTAAATTGTCTTCCGGAGGATGATTTTGTGTTATGTAATAAATTAATATTTTCAATTAACTTTAAATAAATTGTCCTCCGAATGACGGTTTTATACAAGTTAAAAAATAATTTAATATAAAATACCAATCTCCCGACGTCAATATTATTTAATTAACATGATTACTTTTATTTATCTTAAAATTTAATGTGATACCGACCTCATGACGTCGGTATTTTTTATTAAATCTAATTACTTTCAATAAAAGCGACATCCGGAAGTCGGTTTGTTTAAAATATTCCTATTAATACTCATAATTTTGCTATTGTGCATAATACTAAAATTTCATTTTACACCTACAATTAATTGTTCAAAAAGTGTAACAATTTTGTATACTTTTATAAATAAAAAGTTAGAATTCGTGGAATAAATAAAAAAATATCTATAATCCATATTTAGAGTATGAAACTACGTTGATATGAATTAGAAGATAATTATACTTATATTCTAGAGTAATGTACAAATTCTATCCGTCCGTCGTCTAATCATGAACTTAATATCTCATGTCATGATGTAGAGGTGAAGAGCTAACATATAATCCATTCGAGTATGAAATGCGAGATAGTATTATTATATACGTTCGATCTAATTGAATGGATGTTAAGTGTAGTGATCACCTCCTAATTATGATGACATGTAAACGATACCTTATCGGAGTATGCAATATGTTGATTAATTATATATTCCCCGAGTAGTTTAACAAATCAAGTCTTATATACTAGTGGTTTAGATATGAAATACATTATCAAGTAAAGAAATACCGATGATCAATTCAAGGAGATTTATATATTAAATTTGATATTGATAAACTTTTGTTGATCAATAAAATTAAATTTATATAATTAGGAGTTATATAATTTAAATTTATAAAATTAACTTGATTGATAAATTAAATTTATTAAATTAAACTTTTGTTGATGTGTAGTTAAATTATATATATATATATATATATATATATATATATTTATTTATTTATTTATTTATTATTTTTTATTATTATTATTATTTTTTATTTATTTATTTTTTTGATATTGATAAACTTTTGTTGATCAATAAATTAAATTTATATAATTAGGAGTTATATAATTTAAATTTATAAAATTAACTTGATCGATAAATTAAATTTATTAAATTAAACTTATGTTGATGTGTAGTTAAATTATTTATATATATATATATATATATATATATATATATATATATATATATATATATATATATATATATAATTTAACTACACATCAACAGAAGTTTAATTTAATAAATATATAATCCTCGAGTAGTTTAACAAATCAAGTCTTATATACTAGTGGTTTAGATATGAAATACATTATCAATTAAAGAAATACCGATGATCAATTCAAGGAGATTTATATATTAAATTTGATATTGATAAATTTTTGTTGATCAATAAAATTAAATTTATTTAATTAGGAGTTATATAATTTAAATTTATAAAATTAACTTGATCGATAAATTAAATTTGTTAAATTATACTTTTGTTGATGTGTAGTTAAATTATATATATATATATATATATATATATATATTTGATATTGATAAACTTTGTTGATCAATAAAATTAATAAATTTATATAATTAGGAGTTATATAATTTAAATTTATAAAATTAACTTGATTGATAAATTAAATTTATTAAATTAAACTTCTGTTGATATATATATATATATATATGTTTAATTAATAAAATCAACCTCAAGAGTTGAGTTTATATTAAAATAAATTAATAAATACCCACCTAAAGAGGTCGGTATATTTAAATTATTATTTTATTTAAATAATATCGACTTCACGATGTCGATATTTATTAAATATTTTTAAATATAGATAATTATTTTTAAAAATACCGACATTTCATGGTCTGTAAATTAAACAATTCTCTTAAAAAAGAAGGATAATGTCAAGTCTAACTCCTAACTCTAACTCCTAAGGTAAATTAAACTAGTCTCAAAACCTCACTCACTCCTCACCCCCGCCCCAGCCCCGACCCACCCCCATCGGCGCCCATCCCCACACTCTCCGACCGGCGCCACACCACTATCCCCGACCAGCACCACGCCACGCCACGCCACGATCGCAGCAGCAGAGGAAGCTCTCGCAGCTGCAGAGGATAGGAAGGTCGCGCCGCCTCCATCCCGACCGGCGCCGCCTCCATTTCACTTTTCTCAGTTCGCGCCACCATCCCCGACCTTCTTACTCAAGGTGAATTTTTAGAACCTCCATAAAAGATTACTTTTTTTTTCTATTTAGTTGAAGTATCTCAAAATTAGAGTACTAATATACTTAGTTTTATTGATTGTTAGTTTGATTGATTGTTAGTTAGTAAGTGAATGATTTAGGGTTTTTGATTGTTAGTTTGAATTAGGGATTGTTTGATTGTTAGTTTGTGTTTGTTGCTTGTGAATTGAAAATTTTAATGTTAGGGTTAGCTAGTTTGAATTAGGGTATCTTAGGATTTGTTTGAAATTCGGTATTTCTTGAGTTAATTAGTTTGATTTTGGAATTGTAAGATTAGATTGAATTAGGGTATTTAAGGAGTTGTTTGAATCTGGGTATTATTTGAGTTAGTTTGAATTATTATTGAGATTCTAGGACTAATAGTTTGAATTTAGGATTTTAGCACTAGTTAGATTTTGGGATTTTAGGGCTAGTTTGAATTTGTGATTTTAAGACTAGTTTGAATTTTGAATTTAGGACTAGTTTGAATTATTATTGGGATTTTAGGACTTTTAATAGTTTGAATTTGGGATTTTAGCACTATAGTTTGATTTTTGAATTCTAGGAGTACTTTTAATTTGTGATTTTAAGGCTAGTTTGAATTTGGAATTTAGGACTAATAGTTTGAATTATATTTGATATTTTAGGACTAATTAATAGTTTGAAGTTGGGACACTAGCTAGCTAGTTTGAATTTAGAATTTTAGGGATTTAAATTACAATTAATTAGAACTTATAATTAATTATAACTTGAATTTACTATAAATTGAACTTAATTAGGAATATGAACTTGAAATTAGAACTTGAACTTGGAACTAATTAGCTTGAATGTATAACTAATTAAGTTTAGAAATTAGATATGAACTTGAATTGAAACTTGAACTTATTAAAACTTGAATATATATATATATATATATATATATATATATATATATATATATATATATATATATAACTAATACTCTTGGATATGAAGTTTATATTTAACTAATTTAAGAATTTTTCGTGCTAGGCAACTGAGGAAGCTCAACATGTAAAAAAATTGATACAGGACTATATTGCTTCTTTCATCAAAGTTGGAGATAAGGTTGGTGCTTCTAAATTTCTCAAGTTCAAGTACAATTGTTTTGAATAATGTGTTTGTGTCCATCTAGTATTAATACTTAGCTTTAATTCTAGTGATTATAATTGATTGTTTGTTAGTATATTATTGTTTTTGTTTGTTGGTTGTGTTATTCAATTGTTAATTTGATTTGATTATTGTTAGTTAGGTATAGATAATTGAATATTTTTATTTTAAGGTTTTTTTAAAAAGAAATTAGGCATTTTTAATTGGGCATTGTTAGTGAGTAAAGAATTAGCATTTTTATATTTTAGAACTAGTTTAAACTTGAGAATATGTAATTTGAGGTTGAATTGAGATTTTTTTGGATTTGATTTTAGGACTAGTTAGTAAAGTGTTAATTTGAAGTTAGAAATTAGTAATTGAAGTGTTATGAGTAGAAGATGAATGTTTGAATGTCATGAATTTAGATGATGAATGTTTGAATGTCATGAACTTAATTAGAATTTGAAGTTGAACTTAGAATTTGAACTTAGAATTTGAACGTGAACTTAGAACTTGAACTTGAAATTGAACTTAGAATTTGAAGTTAAACTTAGAACTTGAACTTGAACTTAGAATTTGAACTTGAACTTAAAATTAGATCTTGAACTTGAACTTGAACTTGAACTTAGAACTTGAACTTGAACTTAGAATTTGAACTTGAACTTAGAACTTGAACTTGAAATTAGAACTTGAACTTGAACTTAGAACTTGAACTTGAACTTGAACTTAGAACTTGAACTTGAACTTAGAACTTGAACTTGAAATTAGAACTTGAACATGAATTGAGGACTTGAACATGAATTTAGAAGTTGTTAAGTTGTTTGAATAAGTTAAAATAAATGTTGTGGGTTAGTTAGTGAATTTAGTTGTCGGAATTAAGTCGAAACTAAACTAGTTAAAGTGAAAAAGTTGTTAAGTTGTATGAATAAGTTAAAATAAATGTTGTGGGTTAGTTAGTGAATTTAGTTGTCGGAATTAAGTCAAAACTAAACTAGTTGAAGTGAAAAAGTTGTTAAGTTGTTTCAATAAGTTAAAATAAATGTTGTGGGTTAGTTAGTGAATTTAGTTGTCGGAATTAAGTCAAAACTAAACTAGTTAAAGTAAAAAAGTTGTTAAGTTGTTTAAATAAGTTAAAATAAATGTTGTGGGTTAGTTAATGAATTTAGTTGTCGGCATGAAGTCAAAACTAAACTAGTTAAAGTGAAAAAGTTGTTAAGTTGTTTAAATAAGTTAAAATAAATGTTGTGGGTTAGTTAGTGAATTTAGTTGTCGGAATTAAGTCAAAACTAAACTAGTTAAAGTGAAAAAGTTGTTAAAGTTGTTTGAATAAGTTAAAATAAATGTTGTGGGTTAGTGAATTTAGTTGTCGGAATTAAGTCAAAACTAAACTAGTTAAAGTGAAAAAGTTGTTAAGTTGTTTAAATAAGTTAAAATAAATGTTGTGGGTTAGTTAGTGAATTTAGTTGTCGGAATGAATTCAAAACTAAACTAGTTAAAGTGAAAAAGTTGTTAAGTTGTTTAAATAAGTTAAAATAAATGTTGTGGGTTAGTTAGTGAATTTAGTTGTCGGAATGAAGTCAAAACTAAACTAGTTAAAGTGAAAAAGTTGTTAAGTTGTTTGAATAAGTTAAAATAAATGTTGTGGGTTAGTTAGTGAATTTACTTGTCGGAATTAAGTCAAAACTAAACTAGTTAAAGTGAAAAAGTTGTTAAGTTGTTTAAATAAGTTAAAATAAATGTTGTGGGTTAGTTAGTGAATTTAGTTGTCGGAATTAAGTCAAAACTAAACTAGTTAAAGTGAAAAAGTTGTTAAGTTGTTTAAATAAGTTAAAATAATTGTTGTGGATTAGTTATTGAATTTAGTTGTCGGAATTAAGTCGAAACTAAACTAGCTAAAGTGAAAAAGTTGTTAAGTTGTATGAATAAGTTAAAATAAATGTTGTGGGTTAGTGGATGCTGAGTTAGAAATGAATTTGGAGCATCCTGATCACATTTTAGAAGAAGTTAATAGAGAAGAGTTAGATATACCAACAAATATAGAGGACGATGAGGAGGAAACTTTCGAAGAGGATGAATGGATAGATGAGGAGGAAACTTCCGAAGATGATGCATGTGAATGGATAGATGATGAAGAAACTTCCGAAGAGGATGAATAACAATTTGTATGTTTAGTTAGTGGATTTTTAGCTATTCATATTTGAGTATAATTTATATTTTAGTAGTTTTAACTTATGTTTGACATTGTGAAAGACTATTTGGATTAAGCCTTTTGTTATGATAACTTTGTTTTATATATTTGTTCGACATTGTGACATTATTTTGTACTACTTTGTTTTAATCTTTATATTTAATTGATATAGATGGTAGATAAAGACAAGGGTAAATCAAAAAAATCCGCTAATTCAAAAAGGAAATTTAAGGCCAATGCTATGAGAAGGCCCACTGGGGTCGTGATATCTGATGAGCCCTCTCGAGTTAATATTTCAAAACGAGCCTCTGTTTCAACTACTCACTCGGCACACCAGTCACATAATGCCTCTACTCATATGGCTCCACAATCTGGTTATACTATATCTACACCCACTGTGGTACCTAGTTCGGGGTACCAAACTTTGCAGACTATTCACATCTAGGTCGTGGGTCTACCATACCATCATCTAGTGCTAGTCAATGCAATACTTTGAATACTAGTATTGGGTCAACTGGACTTTCCAATCTTCATCTTGAATCCAATGGCTCGGAGCCTAATACTCCCACCACCCAACACTCAAATGCACATGGTCCTCAGCCAGGCGATAAAGACAATTTTCGGAGACTCGTCATCGAGCCATTAGGATACAAGTATGATTTAATTATGTTTTATCTTTCATTTATCTATTTATGTTTTAATTGATTGATTATTTTTTGTTTACTCTACTTTGTCAATGAACTCGTATTTCAGCTTACGTCCGACAAGGAGAGTGAGAGTGATGAGAATGGTACGTCTGACAAGGAGAGTGAGAGTGATTCGGAGTAGTTGTATCTAGTTGACATTTTAGACTTCTATATTTTTGGAATTGTTTAATTTGATCGTATTTTAGTTTATTTTGAAATTGGATGAAGTTTATTTTGAAATACTTTAATGTATATGTTGAAAATATTATGTTGTTTTGGTTGGATGAAGTTTATTTGGCTTTGAGTTGTTTTGGCATAAATATGCAGGTGGGCAACTAAAAATTGCAACAATTTGCTGCCTGTTTGTAGCAGAAAACCGACCTCCGGAGGTCAGAATTTCAAAAATTTAAAAATAAAAATACCGACCTCCGGAGGTCGGAATTTCAACATTACAAAAATAACAAAACCGACCTCCGGAGGTCGAAATTTCAACATTAGAAAAATAAAAATACCGACCTCCGGAGGTCGGAATTTCAACATTAGAAAAATAAAAATACCGACCTCTGGAGGTCAGAACTTTACAAATACAGAAATAAAAATACCGACCTCCGGAGGTTAGAATATCAACATTACAAAAAATAAAAATACCGACCTCCGGAGGTCGGAATTTCAACATTACAAAAATAAAATTACCGACCTCCGGAGGTTGGAATTTTAAAAATACAAAAATAAAAATACCGACCTCCGGAGGTCGAAATTTTAAAAATACAGAAATAAAAATACCGACCTCCGGAGGTCAGAATTTCAACATTACAAAAATAAAAATACCGACCTCCGGAGGTTAGAATTTCAACATTACAAAAATAAAAATACCGACCTCCGGATGTCGGTATTCCAATTCTAACCTCAG
The DNA here is from genome assembly GCF_900185275.1 of Solanum verrucosum. NCBI lineage: Eukaryota > Viridiplantae > Streptophyta > Magnoliopsida > Solanales > Solanaceae > Solanum > Solanum verrucosum. Next base: position 347,911 of record NW_026020171.1, read on the forward strand.
GAAGTTGGAAATAATAATATATGAATTTTCCGACATAAAATAAAAACTGACTTCGAGAGGTCAGTAAATACCGACCTCCAGAGGTCGGTATTTGAATAGCGACCAAGCTTTTTCCAACCTAAGTTGGGATGTCGGTTTTAGGTCGGTATTTCAAGGAATACCGACCTTCGGAGGTCGGTATTTGTAGGTCGGTATTCACTGTTTTTTTAGTAGTGGTTGTTCATGAGTTAAACAGAGACAAGGTAAGTGTTCCTTTGTACTCCTTTCAAGCTTAAGTTGTTGTTTAGCTTTCCAACTCACATACTCGTACGTTCAATGTACTGATGCCAGTTGGCCTGCATCTTATTATGATGCAGACACAGGTAACCAGAATTAGCATCCAGTACGCCGTTGATCGAGTTGAGCACTCTAGAGTCAGTGGTGAGCCTCCTTGCATTCCGAAGGACTCTGTTATTTCGCTTTCCTAGTTTTGTTTATTAGGATGTTGTGGGGTCTGTCCCAACATCCATCTCAGTATTATAGAGGCTTCATAGATAGTCAGATAGTTAGTATTGAGTCTCTAATCTATGTATTTGCAGATACCTTGTTTTGAGACATAAGTTGCCATTTTGGCTAAGATGTTATCATTTAAACTATTGCATTGAGTTTATTCTTATGAGTTAAGTCTTTCGCTGAGTTAAGTAAGCCAGGCCAAGGGTCCGCTTGGGGCCAGCAATGGTCTTCGAGTGCCGGCCACGTCCAGGGTGTAGGCTCGGGGAGTGACACTCACATTAAATGAATAGTTCAAAATTTCCAAAAATAACCTCCAGGGTCATTACATAAATTTTTAATTATATATTATAACTAACCTAAAGGAATAGGTACTATTCAACCAAAAAAAAAGTATAGGCATTAGACCGTGCTAATTTAAGAATTTTTTTTTATAAAATCAATTCATGAATCAAGTTAAAATTACAAATCTAAATGTTAAAATTTGTTATCTAATCTATTTGAATTTGAAAATTTTAAAAATAACTTTAAAACTTTTGTACACCACACGTAGCATAACTAAGTTTACTAGTAATAATATAAAGTTAAGTATAGAACTATGTTTTAAGAAAATATTAAGTTAGACACTAATTTATAGCTTCTTTTGAGTTTTTTTAACATAAAATATAAATAAAAATATATTTAAAAAGTCTAGAAAAGGAGAAAAAGGAGAACTTGGTCAAAGAGATATTAATTTATTCTTTTATGTATTATTTATAGGTCAATAGAAAAGAATTAAGAAAAATGAGAAAATTTAGGAATAATAATAATAAATTAATATTTATAATAATAAGAAGGAGAGATAAATAAGATTTTATTTAGAAAACTTTAGGAATATAAGGTGGAAAGATGAATTATAGTAACAATGAGAAGAAATAAAAAAAATATAATAGGTTGCAAGTAATATTATGAAAAAAGATAAATAAAGTATTTGATAGTTACTTTTTATTAAAATTTTATAAATCAAAGGAAAAAACACTAATTAAGGAAAAAGAAAATTTTGTGAATAAGAATAATTAATTATGGTAATAGGTAGGAGAGATAATTAAAAAATTATTTAAAAAACTATAAAAATGGAAGGTAGAAAATGTAATATATTGTAGTAGTAATGATGAGGAGAGATGGAAAATAAGATACATTTTAAATATATATATATTTTCTTAAATTGAGATATCAATCTTCAGTTATAACTTTAAAATAATGATATAAACATATAATTTATTTATTTTCATGTTTGTGTGTAATTGCAATTCAAATTTATAATTACTTTTAGATTTTTGCACGTAATTTTTCCTTTATTGTGCATGGATATGATGAGTTTGTTTGTTTTGTTGATCATATAATTATATGCTTATTTGATAAGTTTATCTTGTGTTGCAGCTTATTTTAATTTTCTACATTAAATAGATGGATTTTTGACAATTATTATGTATAATAAATATTGAGAAAGTTACATTTTTTTATATAAAATGTAGCTCTACGACTTTGCTACAATAGACCATTAGCCCGATGATCATTTATGAAATAAATTCTTTTCATTTTATTTAAAAAGTCAATACTTACTATAATATATTTAATATTGTACATTTTTATCAAGTATACATCACTAATTCACCCAAAAGATTATCATTCAACTAAAAGAAAATATTATGTTATTTTATATTACGATTGTATTCAATAACAAAAAATGCACACTACTTTAAGTTATAACTTAACTGTTACTATTACATTGCTTAAACTGCGATTTAATAATAACTAAAACTTGAAATTTAATCTATTTGAATTTGAAAACTAGAAAGGATCCTTAAAATATTTCTATATTAGAATATAGGAAAGAATTTATCTTAAATATTTAATTAATTTTATTCATCGCGCGAAGCGCGAACAATTTCACTAGTTAAATAATAGGAAATCATATATCATATATAAATATATATAAAGCTAGATAAAAAAGAAGTGATGTGGCACCTCTCTATGACCTAGAAAACTATTTATTTATTTTTTGAATTTTCTTCTTTCAATTTTTGCATTAATTATTTGTTTAATAATTTTAAAATTTATTATATTTGTTATATTCAATTATAATTCATTGGTTACAAAAAACCTCCATCTTTTTGCATTCTCCACTTGAATAACATGTCTTCTCAACTTCCTTTTATCTAATTCTTATGACTCAAACAATCTATAAATAACAATCATCTATGGAGTTGTTTGATATTCATTTTCATGCTTTCCTTCTTCTTTTTTATTAATATATATTTTTTCTCTTTTGTTTGCTTTTTCTTCATTGATCATGTATTTAATAACTACTAAAAGAGAGAACATAGAAAAAGTGATGCGGAAATATGCATGGCCACCATGTTCATGAAGATCATAAATATGTTTTACATAAAAAAAAATTGTGTCATAGTAGCCAAGCATGAGGTCATCAAGGTGAAGACTTTTTTTTTATGACAATGTCAGATTAGTTTTGTACAAGTTTGGCAAAATGAAGAAGAAATTTAGTGGCGGTGGAAGTTTCATCAAGAGAGATGATCAGATTAGTTTGATAGAATTGAAGTTTGAATGATTTAGAATATATAGATATACACTTATTGTTGTTTATTTTTAACAATTTCGATTAGTTATTTTTCAAATATAAGGTATGTATCCTCCAAGAACAATATTGTCTGATAAAGTGTGGAGTGTTACAGATATAATTCTTTTTTATATAGAGTAAATGTTAACTTCTTCTTCTTCTAAAATAATGTGTTGATTTTTCTGGGAAAAAATGGTGATTCTTAAAAGTCTATCTATATAATAATTGTTGGACTAGAATAGTGTGGTATTTTCTCTCTTTACTTTGGTGATTTTTTCTTTCTTTTTCATCCTACTTATTATTGAACTTATTATAAAAATAAATGTCTCAATAACTTTATTTCTGATTGTCTTATCATTTTGTATGATTAATATTCATTATTTTGTGTCATAATGTACAAATGTCAAAATATCAAAGTCACATTCTTAATCCTCTTAATTACAATGACTCTTCATTCTTAGAAATTTGTATATTGAATGTAGTATTTATTTGAAATATGAAATATACTCTTTAATATTTTTGCATATAAGCTAAGCAAAACTAGAAGAATCAGGAATTTGTGCATGCCATTTTTTTCAATTTTTCCTGCATAGCTAATCCACTTTTTTGTTCTTTTTTTTTTGTGTATTTTTAAATGTATTTTCTTTCTTACCTTATTTTGTTTTCTAATTTTAATTTATTTTTATTTTTTAGTGATTTTGATATGATAATTCTTTAGGTTGGTGAATAGGCGAATACTAGAAAGTAAAGAGTGATGAAGTTATAACAAAGAGGAGAAAGAAGTCCGAATTAAAAAAAAATTAATGTAAAAACCTAATAATTTCAATTAAAGAGTGTTCGCAACAAATTTCCTTATGCGCTGAAAATCGACTGCAAGCAAAATAAATAAAACAAAAATGTTAATTATATTGATGAATCGTTGTGAGTACAATTCTGTTGTTCTCTTGATTCTCTCTCCTAAGATTCTCCAAGATTCGAGGGCCTTCAGTAGCGTATTTCTCGAAATATTGGATGATGTAGACCTCCTTAAGATGTTGTCGATCTCCGGGAACGTCGAAAAACACTTCGTCGTTTCAAGTCGATCTCTGAGAAGAACTCTGTTGATGACTCCTTCGAAGAGCTATGTAGTTAATGGTGTAGCTTCTTCCAATTGCAGAATGCTTGTTGAAGAGTTTTCTTGATTCTCTCTCCTAAGATTCTCCAAGATTCGAGGGCCTTCAGTAGCGTATTTCTCGAAATATTGGATGATGTAGACCTCCTTAAGATGTTGTCGATCTCCGGGAACGTCGAAAAGCACTTCGTCGTTTCAAGTCGATCTCCGGGAAGAACTCCGTTGATGAGTCCTTCGAAGAGCTATGTAGTTGATGGTGTAGCTTCCTCCAATTGCAGAATGCTTGTTGAAGAGTTTTCTTGATCCCCTTAGAATGTCATGTCCATCCCCTATTTATAGTTGTAGGGGGTGGATAAGGTTGCTTGTGATTGGCCAAAGAATGTCATTTTGACACTTGGCGGATTGCGATTGGTTCTTGCATTTGACTGGGACTACCACCTCGTTTGGACATGTGGCATCACCTTGTTGGTCTTGGATGCCTAGTCACTGTGACACGTGGCATGAGTTTGGGCTTCAAGGTGAAATGGACCTTGAATTTGAATTTAATAAGATGGACTTATTTATTTGTAAAGCCCAAATTAATCATTCAGCCCAAATTAACATGGACTTAATTCAAATTTTGTATGAATTTGATCCAATACAATTTATGTGTCTACAAATGCCCCTTACTTCGAGACTTGTCGACGTGTAGGCTTGCCGAAGTTTGGCGACAAGACCTGAAGTATTCATGAATGTGTGTGTGTGTGTTTTTTTTTTTTTTTTGAGACTTGTCAACGTGTAGGCTTGCCAAATTTGACGACGAATGTTGAAGTCTTTGTGAATGCATTTTCATTTTTTTGAGACTTCTCTACGTGTAGGCTTGCCGAATTTGACGACTAGAGTTGAAGTCTTCATAAATGCATTGTTGAGACTTCAAGAGTATTTATTTCTTGTTGTCGTATTATAACTAAGCCACTACAAATGTTTTGCTTGTAGTGATCTCAATTTTTTAAACATTCTTGCTCGACAACCACATGAACCCTCTATATTGATTTCAAATAGATGGGTCTACTAAGTAGTAACATTATTTTTCCGTCTGATCTTCCTTGCAAGGTGTGAAAAAAAAAACAAGAAGATTGGTTGGATTTTGAAAATAAAAAAGAATATCAACTTTCCTTTATCCAAGTCAATGAAGATATTCTTCTTTCCTTATCTCTTTGGTTCATCCTTCCATATTGGTGTGGCTTCAAAATGGACATGGAATATCTCAACCAAATCAGATTTTCATTTTCTAAATTCACCTTATTAAGCCTTGTGGGAGGATTAGAAATCTTTCAGAAGAATCCCTATATAATCCCCTCCAATGCACAAAGAATTTCATCGCACAAAATTCTAGACGCTGCAAAAAAAAACAAGTTATCCGAGTGTATTTAACTCTTCAGTTGCAACGTTGCTTATTTTGTATCAAATCCATAGACGTAGCCTCCCTCATATCTCGAAAGAAACTTTAAGTAAAGTACCCTTGCTATTTTCTCAGGTAACTTTGAACCTTGTTTAGCAGTAACCCGTTTTGATGGTTCAGCTTTGCGCGCCTGTAGTGTAAAATCCATATCTAATTGTAGAAAAATCAAAATCGCAAGCTGTTTGGTTTTTTTGAAACTAGAAACATGGCACTACGACATATAAAATATTTGTAGTCAAAATTCTTTTTCAATTGCTACAGTTTTAATTTTCAAGGTTGAACTCATTTCTGATGGTCAGATCTTTTTGTCTTTCGATTACTCCGATCGTGTTTTCGCCAATGTAACCTCCTTTTTTTTTCCAGAGCCACGTTGTGCAATCTTGATTTCCAGCAGCGACAATGGACTTTAGTGACCGATATGTGCCATACCCTTGCCTTGAAATCGTGGAGAACAAGCAGCATTCGCGCGCCAAAGTTCTCACCTTGAAAGTTCATCCTCTGGTGATCGGCGCCTTCCCACTTATTAGAAAGATGCTGGACACTTCTCATCATCTCCCAGATTGGTCGTCAACAAAAATGAAGGATGTTACGGACAATTTCTCCGGTAATGTCACAACTGAAAAAGTTCTCCTCTTGTGGTCTTCCACTCATCAAAACGTTGGTGTTGCCATCCCTCCTCGTCGTGATGAACTTCTTAGCAGTTGGCATGTTCCTTCTTCTGGGTTTGGTGAGGTTCGCTATACGTCTGGCTATTGGGAGTGGGTAGAGGATGTGCTTGCCCGCTGCAAGGAGACTTTGGATAACATCAAGACTTATGATGCTATCTTTGCTTCAATGTTCACATACGATCACAACGAAAATGTTCTCCAGGCCTTTTGCGAGAATTGGCGTCCATCCAATAATACAGTCTCTACCTTCGTCGGAGAGTTGTCTATTTCTTTATGGGATTTGAGAACCATTGGAGGTCTTCCGGTTCATGGCTCCTTTTATGATGAAGTTATACCCTCAGCAAAGGAGTTGACACCCGTAGTCAAGGGAAGTCTTTTCTCCCAAGAAGCTGCTCCTTCTTGTTTTCAGCGTTCTACCGACTTACCAAAGGTGCCATTGACGAAGTCTCTTTTCGAGAATGGACAAAGTTTTGGTTTAGAGGGCTGAGAAAATATGTCGAGCCTTCACCAAGGACGTCTAAGAATCGCATAAAACCAAGAATGAATCATGATCCTTCTGGAAATATTGACATGAGCTTTTTGCCTCGAACCGAAGAAGAGAATGCTCCTTTTGTCGAGCTAGGCGTAGAAGAATCATTCAGAGATGAGACTTATCTGGCGGCCTTTCTCGCATATTGGCTTTGCAAGTTTGTTCTTCCTAACAGGAAAGCTGATTGTATTCGTGCTAGTGTCTTCAAAGTCGCAAGCTTGATGGCTCATGAAGAAATATTTTCTTTGGCGGTTCCGGTCCTAGCAAGCATCTATCGCGGCCTCAAAGATATATCCACTTCTTCAAACTTGGGTGCCTGTAATACATTACTTCCCCTCCATTATGTATATGGATGGATAGGTGAGTATTTTGAGACCTACTTCCGTGTTACCCGTCCTCAACGAGGTGTGCGAATGTGGCAGATTTCTGGAGAAACGATGGCGAAACATTTTGACCTTGTTGACGCTTGCAAGTTATTTCAACAAGTGAATGTGCATGACCTCCACAATCTAGCCATGATATAAGGAAAGGAGCTGTATATTGATGATAGTGGAAAATTGTCCACTTCCTGGAGCGATTTCCTTATAGGCCTTCGTTCAAGTTGTCACTTTGAGGCTGGATGATGAACTGATTATGGAGCCTTATAGCCCTCACCGATTCAGTCGACAATTTGGATATTGTCAAGACGTTCCTGGTGCACTCATAGAACACCATTATGATGGTTCACTGCTAGCTTTGGTGCAACTATGGGATTCATGTGTTCATCTTGGGAGCTCTTCGAAGATTATCATACCGATGCGTCCATCCAATAAGGGGTCTTTAATGACTCGTGAGTATTCAGAGTGGTGGCCATCCCATCAAGAGATTCTGCTGAGACGAAGTACCCACATAATTTTGAGATGTCCGAAAAAAAATGATGTTTCTTTACCAACCAAAGGAGAACAACTTCAAGAAAAGCTTCCTCACTCTTTAAAGTCCAATGTGACACCAAATATCCCTCTGCAATCTGTCAGAGTTGTTCCCAAGTCTAAAAGTTCGAAGGGAATGGCTACACATGTGGATAACAGAGTTAAGGGTCCTTTACAGACTCCCAAGGCTGCCAGCCTCACTGATAAAGAGGTGATCGATGTAACTCTCAAGAGGAAGAAACCTTCCAGATCATCGGAGAAAGGTGTTGTAAAGTCACTCGGCATTGCACCATCTTGTAGCAACACGTCAAAAATGTCTATTTCACTCCATGAGATTGACATTAGTACTAGTGCAGCCTCTAGCTCCAATGAGAGCAATGTTAGCCAAGAGTTACATTGGAAGCGTTTGAAGAAAAAGCCTAAGGACTTGAACACTCAACAATGCGAGTTCGCTGAATTGGATTCCATTTGTATTGATACTGCAATCTTTGAAGATGGTGCTGCTGGTTCTACAATGCCCTTGACAGAATTGGCACATCAGGTAAAAGTCATCTCTTGAATATTTCTCTAAACTTGCCTGCCCCCTTTTTTTTTTTTTAATCATTAGATATTAATTTTTTTTAATTATCCAGTTGGGTCTTGGGGACATCCCTAGCGATGTAGATGTATTTGAAGATTGTATCACAAGCTCGAATTCCCTCAATGTGGTGAAAAATCCTCGCCTCCCTCTTGTCGAAGTTAAGAGTCAAGCTGCAAATGAGATTCAACTGTCAATGCTGACGGTCCCTTTTTCTGAAAAGGTTGAAACTTCTCAAAATATCTCAACTACTAATGTGGAGGTTGTTGAAACTTCTCAAATTGATTGTTCAGATTTTTCCAGGGATTTGGTCTGCCCTTTGCTGGGAATTGCCTCTAATTTTGAACCACAAAAGACTATTTCCAGCTTCAACTTATCTTACATTTCTGGAATGTGGCGTACCTTATGTGAGTGTATTACTCAATTCTCTGTTGAATCTTCAGAGAACCTCAAAGAGTTAGAGGCAGGTGTTGCCATGATTCTTAAAGGGCTTCGAGAAGTTAACATCATCAACCTTTACCCTTTAGAGGTTCTTCTTGAAAATATTTTCAAGAAACATAGAGATTACGATGCTGCAAGGCTGTCCACTTCTCAAAAGATAACAAGGGATTCTCATCAAGAGTTGCTTTCTGCTGCACAACAATGTCTTGATACCGCAAATGAGGAGAGGATCAATATGGACAAACGGTTGGAAGAACTTCAAAAGGTCCTTGCAAGAGCTGAAAAAGAGCTAAAAGTGTGGACTTCAAAGAAGAAGAAAACTATCTCACTTATTGAAGATCATCAAAAGAGGCTGTCTAAAAATCAAGAGACTAACACTAACCGTGAAGATGAAATTCATGCCATAGAGAAAATCATTCCCTTGTCGGAAACAGAAATAAAAGAACTAGCTAAGCTAAAGGAGGAGGCTGAGACAAGTCGTCACCAAATCCTTAGTCATGAGCTTTTTCCGTAGTCTTCTTCCTACATAAGGATATTCTCTTTCATTTTCTTGTTCTATTGTGTATCTTTTTTTTTTTTTGTCTTGTTTGTTTTCTGGAACATTGCAATCATGTAGTGACAGTCCTTCTTGATGAATAAAAATGTTGTCTTTTTTCTTCTTAAATGCCTTCTTTTATTCCTCTATTTCAAACGATTGTCGTGTGATTTGTAACTTGCTCTATATTATGGACAACTTTCCCCAAGATTTCAGCTTTGAGCTCTTATGTTTGAAATTCAGTAACTCGTAGTAGGAACATTCAAATAGTGAGTGTGTCATTTCATTGGAAAGATAACTCACACCAATACAATATATGTGAAACTCATGACCAAAAGATTTCCAGGTTACTATGACTATTATTCAAAAGTTAGCTCGAATGCTGCCTTGACCGACTTTTCAGCTTTGAGCACCTGCAGTAGGAAACCAATAACTCGATGTTGGAGCATTGAAATAACATGACTCTTCTTTCTTTGGAAGCATAACTCATAGAAATACAACATATGTAAAAATCATGGCTAAAAGATCTCCAGATTAGTATAGATGTATTTTACAAGTCAACTTAAATTCTGCCTCGCTCAACTCTTCAGCTTTGAGCGACTTTGGCAGAAAATCAATAACTCGGCGTAGGAGCCTTGAAATGATGCGATTATTGTTCCTTTGGAAGCATAACTCATAGACCTACAACATTTATAAAAATCACGTCCTAAAGCTTTCGAGATTAGTACAGATATATTTTCAAAGTTAGGTCAAATTCTGTCTCCCTGAACTCTTCAGCTTTGAGCAATTTTGGGAGAAAATCAATAGCTCCGCGTAGGGACCTTGAAATGATGTGATTCTTATACCGTTGGAAGCATAACTCATAGACGTACAACATATGTAAAAATCACAGCCAAAAGATTTCCAGATTAGCACAGATATATTTTCAAAGTCAGCTCAAATTCTGCCTCGCTAAACTCTTTAGTTTTGAACAACTTTGGGAGAAAATCAACAATTCGGCGTAGGAGCCTCAGAATGATGCGATCCTTTTTCCGTGGGAAGCATAACTTATAGAAATACAACATTTATAAAAATCATGGTCAAAAGATCACCAGATTTATACAAATATATATTTTCGAAGTTAGCTTGAATTCTGAAACTATGTGATTCTTATTTCATTTTGAGGAGCGCATCTTTGGTGTGAAATCCAAAAATCATTGTAAGAGTGGTGACACCATGAGCTTCTTATTTCATTTTGACGAGCGCATCAAGTAAAACACTATTTATTGAAGTTACAACAAAATTCATTCCAAATTGATGAGAATAAATTTTTCAAGTTGACTATACGCCCAAAATGCCATTTCCTCAACTTTGTGCGCTCTTGACAACAACAAAAGATTATCTCTTGAACTTGGAGTGTTCACATCATGATCTTTGTGGCTATACCATTTCAACATAGAGCTTTGATCCGAAGAGTATCCCGATTTGATGTTATGGGTAAATATGCCCCTAATTTTGAGTAAGTTACTGAAGCATCAATGAATTACACAAAATTATCTCCACCATAGGCAAAAAACTCAAGTAGAATCGCAAGTCGCTTGATCCAATGAATTCCTCGGCCTGTCGCATATCAATGATTCAAATCAAAATTCCTTTGAATTGATCAGATTAATATCCGAAGTTGACTTCCAAATTTAGCATGCTTGATATGCAACTTTAAACTATCATAATTGAAGATCCATGACTCGATGTAGGAGTCTCAGTATTATGAGCTTCTTCTTTTGTTGCGGAGAGGGATTCAAGAACTTCAATGTGTGTAACAATGATGATCAAGATCTTTATGAATTCCCACTAATAGGCCTTTGAAATGCTCAGATCAACTCCAAAATATAATATATATTTTTTTCAGCTTTGAGTGGCCGTGGAAGAAAATTCACAAGTTAGCAAAGAAATATCTGAATCACGAGCCCATTTTCACGTTGGGAAGTAGGCTCCAAAAATCTTCTTATTTGCTCATTTGTGACGCATTTGAACTCATGTGCTAGCTACAAAAATTTAAAGAGCTAGTGTGATAATCACGCAAGGCCACCAAACTTTTTTTTTTTTTTACTCATTTGACTGAGCTTAGAGTGATTACTCCAAGCGCCTACGTACCTCGGTGAAGAGGATCAAGTCATATCGTAGTTCAGGATGGTGAGTTTTATTATTATTATTTTTTTTAAATATTTTTTTTTGGTCCGTACACAGTTTATACTCTTGCGGGCCAGGAGTAACATGCAGTTTATGCTCATACCTTAAGGAGCGTAGCCAACCTTCATGGGAAGTATTGCTTCAGAAAATTGGCGTTGATTGGACCAACTCTTACACCATCTTGGTCTACAATTTTATAAGCGCCACTTAAGTATGCTTCCTTCACAACATATGGCCCATCCCATTTCGATGTAAATTTGTCACCGATGCGTTTGTTGAGGATTATGGGTCTCCGGACTGCTAAGACCAAGTCTCCCACTTGAAATGATCGAGGTCTCACCTTTTTGTTGAATGCTCTTGCAAGTCGAGCTTGATAACACTCCAACCTTTGTTGTGCTTCCAATCTCTTTTCATCCAATGCCTCCAACTCTGCTAGACGAAGTTGAGCGTTACTTTCAGTTGTGAGTCCCTCTTGGATTGCTATTCGCAATGATGGAATTTGCTTCTCCAATGGAAGGACTGCTTCTACGCCATACACCAATGAAAATGGAGTCACTTGCGTAGCTGTTCTAAAGGTTGTACGATTTGCCCACAAAGCTTCACCAATTCTCTCATGCTAGTCCCTTTTATTCTTTGTAACTACTTTCTTCAACATGTTACCAAGTGTCTTGTTAAAAGCTTCAGCAAGACCATTGGCAGGTGCATTGTACATTAAAGACTTATGTTGCTTAAAACTGAACTTCTCGCACAAGTTATTCATGAGTTTATTGTTGAAGGGTGTTCCATTATCAGTAACTATACATCTTGGTATGCCATATCTAAAAATTATGTTTGATTTGATAAAATCAACAACATTTTCCTTCTTTACCTCTTTTAATGGTACAACTTCAGCTCATCTACAGAAATAGTCAGTGTCAGCCAAGATATACATTTGTCCTTTTGATGACTTTGGAAGAGGTCCAACAACCTCAAGTCCCCATGCATCGAATGACCATGAGGCTACAGTCGGATGCAAAACCTCTGGAGATTGATGGATGTAATTAGCATGGAATTGACACGCTTGACACTTTTTTGCATGCCCTAAGCAGTCCATCACCAGTGTTGGCCAATAGTAGCCTATCCTCTTGATGCGAAAATGAAGTTTAGGCCCTGATTAGTGTGCTCCACATGTACCAGAATGTGCCTCATCCATTGTTTGTTGAGCTTCTTCTTTGTCAAGACATCGCAAAAATAGTCCCTCATAAGAACGATGAAACAGTATCCCATCGTGAAAGATGAATCGTGGTGCTCTTCACTTAATGTCTGCTCTTACTCGTGGATCCTCAGGCAGTCTTCCATGTTCAAGATACTCAACCAGTGGTTTTCTCCAATCTTCTTCTTCAACAATATAGACCATCTTGCCAGACGACCTGAGAGAATTGGTCGAGTCATTACGAACTTCACGGGATCAGCCCGAGAAATTAGCTTGATAGTGTACGCTTCAAAATAATGCCTCAATTTTCTTATCGCATAAAGCAATGCTAAGAACATCTTCTCAATGGGAGTATAATTCAACTCAGCTCCTATCAAGGTCCGACTCAGATAGTACAATGCTTGTTCCTTCTTAGCTTCATTCTCTTGAGCAAGAAGTGCCCCAAGTGATCGCTCTTGCGATGCAATGTACAATATCAATGGATTTCCAAGAGTTGGTGCCCCTAATATAGGCGAATTCATCAAGTATCTCTTGATGCTATCAAAGGCATTTCGACATGATTGGTCCCAGTAGAAAAGAGCATCTTTCTTCATTAAATGGTTGAAAGGTTGACATCGTCCAGACAGGTTAGAAATGAATCTCCCGAATGAATGCCAAATTTCCTTGTAGACTGCAGAGGTCTCTCAAGTTCTTTGGCTCAGACATTTTTTAAATAACATCAATCTTTGCGGGATCAACTTCAATTCCACGGTGACGCACAATGAAGCCGAGAAACTTTCTTGAGGTAACCCCAAATGTGCATTTGAGTGGATTCATCTTCAAGTCAAATTTCCTTAACCTTTCAAAAACAATTCGAAGGACTTCAAGATGGTGTTCCTTTTGCTTCGTCTTTACCACTAAGTTGTCGACGTAACATTCCACCCTCTTATGAAGCATGTCATCAAATATGTTTTGCATTGCACGTTGATAGGTGGCCCCAGCAATTCTTTAGACCAAAGGGCATCACTTTGTAACAATAAATTCATTTTGGAGTTCGGAAGGCAGTGTATTCTTCATCTTTTGGAGACATTCTGATTTGATTATATCCAGAAGATCCATCCATAAATGACATAGCTTCATGCCCAGTTGTAGCATCAACCATGAGCTCAATGATTGGCAGAGGGAAGTCATCTTTTGGACATGCCTTGTTCAAATCTCAGAAATCAACGCAGACACGTATTTGACCATTCTTCTTCTTAACAGGTACAATATTTGATATCCACAACGGGTACTTCACTTCTCGAATAAATCCAACTTTGATGAGCTTGTTGACCTCCGTTTCAATTTGTGTTACCAACTCAGGACGAAACACTCGTTGTGACTATTTTATAGGACGTGTTCCCTTTTTTATCCCCAAATGATGAATAACTATCCTGGGACTAAGGCCCGACATTCCTCTATACAACCAAGCAAAAACGTCTTTGAACTCAACCAATAACTTGAAGTATTTCCTCTCTTCTTCTGGTGTAAGAAGTGCACTAATGAAGATTGGACGCGGATCTTCTAGAGTGCCTAGATTTAGTTCCTTGAGGTCGTCTACGGTTGATTGTACGCCATCCTCCAGTTGAGGGGGAGCCTCTTGGACATCATCATCTGTATCATCAATGTTTGGACCTTCTTCCATTGTTATGTGATAGGATGATTCTGTCAAGTTTGAATCTTCCATCTGACTTTCCACTGTGACGGTTTCATCTTCCTCCTTATTAGTTTCTCCATGAAACTGATTGGTGACAACAATTGTGCTTCTTTTCACCTTCAAAGAACCATCGGTGGTGATTGACAATACAATCTTTCTCTTCATACGTGATGGGAAAGCACTATGAATCTCTTTGTCATCAATTATATCACAAGAATCTTGATTTTCATGCTCCAGCAACCTTCTTTCGGATAATGACTTTCTTTTGGTTCCCAAGCGATGAAATACAGAAGTCTTTGAGGTGGTGGCATATTCGTCCACTTGTTTAGAGGATCCTCTTTCATCCTTGCAGCTCATTCTTTCAAATACAGAGACACGGGGTGTCAATCTTCCAATGCGTTCAAACACCGAAGCCCGTTGTGGTGTTTTACCCTCCTTAGATTCCTTCGTCTTCTCTATAGAGGTGTAGTGAGATGAAGTTAATTCTTTCCCCTTCTTAGATGAAATCCGAAGAGGCTCTGGCAAGCTGAATCCTAACCCAAACTTAGGAGTGGTGACATAATATCCTTTTTCTCTTAACTGCGTTTGAGACTTTGTAAGCCCATGTATCTTTTCACCGGTGACTTCCTCCGTGAGTTCTCCTAACTTTGTTGGATTTGAGAAGTTGTAACCTGATTTTTCAAATAATGTGAACACATTTTGATCAAAGTTCCCTTTATACGACCAACTTAGGTATTTCCTTTGGAAGGATCCAAAGTGAAAGATGGGACTTGTGCAACTGGGACAGTCATTTTCTCCTTCAAATCTTGGAATGTTGTGTGACTCAATTCTTCCCTCGGTGGGTGAACTTGTTGAGTACATTCTTGTAGCAGTGGTTGTCCCTTTTTTCGATGTTCACGTGGAATATAGCGAAAAATTGGTTGCTCATCATCAACATTGGCCTGCATGTCTCCTTTAGATGGTGAAAGATTAATGGAAACCTCTTCCGTTCTCTTCTTAGATATCTTGATTGCGGCCCATTGAACTTTACTATCTTCGAGATTGATCGAGTCGGCTTCTGCATTTCTCCATATTTGATTTTCCAGAATCTAAATAGAATTTTGCATCTGCAAAATATGACTCCGTCTCAGTGAAAGGATTGATGTCTGCATCAAATTTGACTACTTCACCATCTTTCATATACTTCATGCATTGATGCAAAGTAGATGGCACCACTCCATTTTCATGAACCCAAGGACGTTCGAGCAACAAGTTGTATGATGTTTTGGCATCTATGATATGAATCAAAGTGTTTGATTTCACGTCGCCAATGGACAATCCTACGTGAATCTTTCCTATGGATCGTTGCCCTCCTTGATTGAAACCTTGGATCGTTAGGTTACTTTTAGACAATTCATCAATAGAGATCCCAAATTTTTTCAGAACAACTTTTGGCATGATATTGAATGTCGAACCACCATCGATTAATATGTGATTGAGATGTTGCTCTCGAATAGACCCTACAACAAACAAGGGCCTATTATGTAGCTTAGACCCTAACAACAAGTCATCATCTGTGAAGGCAATTGTAGCACAACATGGGGTAACTTTTTCATCTGTTTGATGTTCTTGTGTTATTGTTGGATTACGCTCACATTTGCTTCCCTTTGTTTCGTCTGTACTGGAAATAACATGTGTTGCACCAATTTGACTACCACAAAAGAATTTTTCAGGAAAGAATTCATCCAATGTAATGGGCTTTCGAACCTTCTGCGATGAAGAACAATTAATCTTTTGGCTAGTACAAGACTTGACGCTTTTTGATGGTTGCAGTTGATTCACATCACTCATTGTTGCTCTTGTCTTAGGAAGTCGTATCCTAAAGACTGCTTGATGTCTCCGCTTCTTATGAGTAACCAAAGTCCAACCATCAACTTCATTTTCTTTGTGGTTGTCTATCTCTAGTGAACCCTCAAGAGTTTTCCTTGGAAAATCAACTTCAATAGGCATTAAACTTCCAAATTGCAAGAAAGTGGACCTTGAGCACTTCTTTTGATTTGGTGCTACACTAGCATGATTTGCCTTCGCTGTTTCATCCTGGTCAATGATGATTATTCCTTCACTTACTAACATCATGATTTTCTCCTTCAAGATAAAGCATTTACTCGTCGGGTGGCCAAGGACACGATGGAACTTGCAGTATCTAGGATCACCAACCTTATTGATTTCTTCAGGCCTCTTTGATTCAGGAAGATCAATAACTTTCTTAGCTAGTAATTCATCAAGAATTATAGGCACATCTGGATCTAGAAATGGGTAGACCTTTGCCTCTAACTCCTTCAAGGTCGGGCATCGCCTCTCCTCCTTTGGATATTGACTTAAGGCTTCCTCCTCTTTTAGTTTACTCTTGGTGGTGACTTTTACAGAAGTTGCTTTCACCGCCATAGATTCCTTAGTCTGGATCTTTGAGGTCATACCTTTCTTGAACTCCTTCTTTTCCTTTGTCAGATCATCAAAAGGAGATGCCTTCCCATGACTTGCGATGCTCAACTCCATGTCATGCGCTCGTGTAGCAAGTTCATCAAAAGTTCGCGGTTTGATTCCTTGTAGTATGTATAGAAGTCCCCAATGCATACCCTGAATGCACATTTCCACAGCAGATATTTCAGAAAGATGATCTTTGCAGTCCAGACTCAACGATCTCCAATGATTGATATAATCCACCACAGGCTCATCCTTTCTTTGCTTAGTACTGGTCAACTCTATCATGCTTACGGTTCGGCGAGTACTGTAGAAACGGTTGAGAAATTCCTTCTCGAGCTGCTCCCAACTATCAATGGACTCGTGTTCCAGGTCGATATACCAGTCGAATGCATTCCCTTTTAGCGAACGAACAAACTGTTTTACCAAAAGGTCACCATGCGTTCTAGCATTATTACAAATTTCAACAAAGTGAGCGATATGTTGCCTTGGGTTCCCCTTACCATCAAATTGTTGTAGCTTTGGTGGTTGATAGTTTGTTGGCATTGATAGATAATCAATCCGTCTGGTATATGGCTTGGAGTAATGCAAGGAACTTTGTGGTGTTCCGCCATATTGAGCCCTGATAGTGCTTGTTATCATGTCTTGCAACTGTTGGACAGATAGTGCAGCAACTGAAGCAAATTGTTTCTCCTTTTGAAATTTTGACTTTGCTAGAGATTCCTCAATGTCCTTGTTTTGTTGATCAAAACCAGATGGACAAGTGGGGACATGACTTGACTCTCCAGGTGTGAAGGCCTCCAACTTGTTCATAAGTTGAGCAATATGAAGATTTTTTTCATCAACAGATTTCTTCAAGGCCTCAATAGTTTGCTCCATCATCGCAAACTTCTCGTCCATGTCAGTTGAGTCAGCCATCAAAGCATTGACATTCATCGAAGTTGGAGCATCCATTGAATCTTCAGATTCACCAAAGTTGGAGCCAAATTGAGAAAATTCTCCAAAGAACACAGACGCAAGATTGCCCCTAGGTGTTGCACTTACGACCATTGTATGAGAGTTGTTATTTTTCATCGCCTCCAAAGAAGTGAAGTATTCAGATCCATCTAGCCCACTGTTCTTGAACTTACACCGAGTAATCGGGCCAACATGACTGAGATCAACAGATACGACATCAGTAGAGTCCTTGTATGAAAAATCGCTACTCTTTCTGAAGGCCATTGCAGTAGTTGCCTTTGTAGTTTCTGATTTGCAAGAGAAAGAGATGAAAAGCAGAATCGGTCCCACTGGGCGTGCCAAATTTGTTCGCAACAAATTTCCTTATGCGCTGAAAATCGACTGCAAGCAAAATAAATAAAACAAAAATGCTATTTTTATTGATGAATCGTTGTGAGTATAATTTTGTTGTTCTCTTGATTCTCTCTCCTAAGATTCTCCAAGATTCGAGGGCCTTCAGTAGAATATTTCTCAAAATATTGGATGATGTAGACCTCCTTAAGATGTTGTCGATCTCCGGGAACGTCGAAAAGCACTTCGTCGTTTCAAGTCGATCTCCGGGAAGAACTCCGTTGATGAGTCCTTCGAAGAGCTATGTAGTTGATGGTGTAGCTTCCTCCAATTGCAGAATGCTTGTTGAAGATTTTATTGATTCTCTCTCCTAAGATTCTCCAAGATTCGAGGGCCTTCAGTAGCGTATTTCTCGAAATATTGGATGATGTAGACCTCCTTAAGATGTTGTCGATCTCCGGGAACGTCGAAAAGCACTTCGTCGTTTCAAGTTGATCTCCGGGAGGAACTCCGTTGATGAGTCCTTCGAAGAGCTATGTAGTTGATGGTGTAGCTTCCTCCAATTGCAGAATTCTTGTTGAAGAGTTTTCTTGATCCCCTTAGAATGTCATGTCCATCCCCTATTTATAGTTGTAAGGGGTGGATAAGGTTGCTTGTGATTGGCCAAAGAATGTCATTTTGACACTTGGCGGATTGCGATTGGTTCTTGCATTTGACTGGGACTACCACCTCATTTGGACACGTGGCGTCACCTTGTTGGTCTTGGATGCCTAGTCACCGTGACACGTGGCTTGAGTTTGGGCTTCAAGGTGAAATGGACCTTGAATTTGAATTTAATAAGATGGACTTATTTATTTGTAAATCCCAAATTAATCATTCAGCCCAAAAAAACATGGACTTGATTCAATTTTTTTATGAATTTGATCCAATACAATTTATGTGTCTACAAAGAGTATGTACCTTATAGACAACTTGGAATGACACTTGTTACAAAATATAGATATATTTAATTGATTTTTCATAGCTTATCGTTTATGATTTATTAAAGTAAATTAGTTGTATCAGTATAAATCTTTAGTTTAATTCTTTACATAACCGCGCGAAGTGCATCTAAGTACACTAGTACATAAATAAAGGGCAAAAGAAATCAGTAATAAATAGTTTGTAGATATATCATAACTTTTGTTTACAAACCTTGAAGGAGTATAGTTTGTTCACCTATCCTCATTTCTTCAAAGAACATGATTCATTGCTTCAAAATTCTCTAGCTTTTGTGAGAAAAAAATTTCACAGCATTCTTTGAACGTTTTTCCACAAATTCAACAAAAAGAGTTATAAATAAAGATTGACAATTATCTCTAACTATTTGACTTTATCATGAATGACAGTTAATTTTGATTTACCATCTTCATCAAAATAAATATTTTGTAATAGTTTATTTATTTAGCTTTATCCATCTATACCTCTATTCTATGGGAAAATGGGTATGAAAGTATTTATAGGGAACGTGAGTGAGGGTGTGGATTAGTTTGGACATAAGAAGCTACTTTTTAATTTTAAATATTGGATGCTAAAATTCAATAAAATAATGAGCATTAAATAATAAAAATAATTAAAAATAACACTAATTTAATTTAAATAACGTAAATTAAAAAACTGATTTTATTTCAATTTTTTTTCTTAAATTGCACGTGAATTTTAAAATACAGATTTAAATTCTTTTAGATGATAAGTTTTACAATTTGTGGTGTAATTGAAAGTTTTAAAACTTTTCATTTACAATTTGTTCCAGTTTTAAAATGATTTTTCAATTAATTGTAATATTTGCTTTAAAATCATTTTAAAAATGAAATATATTAAGAACCTGTGTTGTAAAATAAAAGTTATCATTATTTTCTTAAAATTAAATAAATAAGTAATTATAAATTTATAATTCCTAAATTTTAGCAACATCATCATAAGCATTTATCCTGAAACAAAATTTTTCAACCTTTTAAAAAACTATTTAGAACTCCAACACTTTTTACGCTTTTTAAAGTATAATAATAAATACAGATTTACAGTTATTTCTTTTTTTTCTATAACTGCTTTAAAATTAATTTTAAAATAATTTTAATTTTATATATATATTTTTCTCTACATTTGTTTATATTATTATTATTATTATTATTATTAATATTATTATTATTATTATTATTATTATTATTATTATTATTATTATTATTATTAACTGCATTTTTAATATAAATAAAAATGTTGTATTTTTAAATCCTATTCTTTCCCCGGACCCTGCTACTAAGAAGGATGTTCACTTCTTAAAATATCATATATATATATACACGTAGACGGGAACAGGGGAAGGGGTCAGAATTTTAAACTAATAACTACCCACTAAAATCACTCCTTAAAATTCGCCATTAATTAACGTAATGCATGATTATTATTTTTTTGAATTTTAAAACTAATAACTACCCTCACTTCACAATTAAAAATTTCAGATTTAATATTTAATTTTAAATTTGAAATTATTACGGGGCACTAAAACCATCCCTTAAAATTCTCCACTAACTAATGTATTAGCATTTATCCTCTTAAAATTATTTTTAAATTATTTTTAAAATTTTATAATTGTTAATTTTTTGTGGTGCTAACACATGACACTTTCTACATCTCCTATTATTATTATATATAGATAGATATAGATATAGATTTTTATACTATAATATTCTTATTATTTTTCCTCATCTAGTATTTTATATACAAATGAAATAACCTATTTATTTAAAATAATATCGATTTTTTATTATTATGTTTAAATATACTAAAGAAAAATTTGTGCAATATTTCGGAACACTCATAACTAAACATGACTTTCATTTCAAAAGAAGTCATTTTACAATTTTTACATGTCACGACTCAGACCGTCATGATTGGCACCCACACTAACCCTCCGGTAGGAGAACAATTACTACATCCCAACCAAGCAACTTAACGAAAAACTATAACATTTAAAGATACGGAAGCAGGTTTAAATGCCTAAAGGAAAATGGAGTTCCCATAAATTCCGAAAGTTTAACAAAACAATTATCAAAACATTTGCGGAAAACAACGCCTAGAACCTAAAAGTCAATGTACCAAAACTTTACTAACAACAAGTCTAAGAATAAGGGGTACAACCCCGAAACTAAACAAACGAATATCTAAAGTACTAGTATAAGTCCGAAGAAAATGGACTAAACAGAATGAGAACTCATTGCAGCCTTGAAGAATTGGCTCACCCTTGAATTCGGTCTCAATCAGTGATTTCCTAAACGAGGTATGTCAGTGGCCGCCTGAAGATGCCCTGTACTAAACAAAAAAAGAACAAGTGCAGTATCAGTACACAACCATAGTGTATTGGTAGGATCACGCGCTACTCCCATAAGCACAATATACAACGAACAATCACAACATAGTAAGCACACATATACAAAATACAATTCAATTATCATTCCAGATCAACATACAGTCTTCCATTATTAATAACAAGTAGGCATAAGCATAACAATCACAAGTAGTTCTCTCAAGGAACTCATACCCAAACTGTTAGTGTGTAGGAACGTGACACTCGATCTAATATATGTGTCAGAACGTGACACTCGATCTAAGGTATGTGTCAGAACGTGACACCGGGTCCAATCATCACAACCACAATCACAATCACATCCATAATGAACAATACTCAAATCATACAATCAAGTAACATGTTCAAGGCATGTATTGTTCACACATAATCATTTCATTAGGTTCGATTCACATTTTCCTATTCACATACACGCATGCATACAATATAGCAATAATCGGCATATATCATACAAACAGGAAATCATGCTTGAATCCTCCTAAGACACTTGATCCTTCTTTTTCCAGATTCCTTCCGTTTGTTCTAGGTCTACAAACAATTAATATAACGCAAGTATCAATAAATCAAGGTCTAAATATCCAGATTATAACAAACCCAATAACCCAAGACCAAACCCATCATCCTAAGGTGCAACTAGGGCTCTTTCCCACCGTAACCTTCAGGCCAAAACCCTCCCCCAATGATAACGACCCGTGAACACGTTTTAAAAATGGATTAGGGTAGTAAAATCCTTACCTTTAGCACCAAAAGTCGTGGAAAAATTTGAAGAACTTGTCCTGGGTCTTCTCCTAGCTCTTAAGGATGAAGTTTGCAGAAAAAATACGAAATTGGGGTTTTTCCCCGACTTAAGTCGTGACTGGCCCACTACAGCGGATCTCAACCCGGTACAGCGGCCTCGCCCTGGCAGCTTGCACGGAGACAGTACCTCACAATTTGAGTTCCAAGCTCCCATTTCACAACATACCTTCCACCCTTGACGTTCAGAAACTACTCCTTCACGCTAATATCAGTTTTGGGAGTTCTACTCGCTCGAATTCGATTCTGTAAAGCCGTACGGGTTCCTTAACGTCTTAGCTATATACTCAAGTGATCAAATTCATAATTAGATCCCCCAATAATTACCAGATTTCCCTAGACCTCACCTGACTCAGATATCGTCCACATCTGGACTAGGCTACTATTTTTCAAGTCACTACTCAAAAGTTTTCTGGCCCCAATTCTTTCCGCATTAGCTTTTCTATAACGACGGGAATAGGTCATTACAATAGATACAAATTTACCCATCAGTCGTCCCTGAGTGATAAATTAGGAAAAATTGGCCAAAGTAAGAGTAGAGTAGTACCTGAATCGTCGAACAACTGGGGATACTTATCTCGCATGTCCTTCTCGGTTTCCTAAGTAGCTTCCTCAATTGGATGATGCTTCCATTGAACTTTCTCGGACTTAATCTCTTTGGTCCTCAACTTCTAGACATCACGATCAAGAATTGCAATTGGTTCCTACTCATACTTAAGGTCTTTGTCTAACAACACTCAGTCCCACTTTATGATGTAATCTCCGTCGCCATGATACTTCAATATGGACACATGGAACACTGGATGAACTCCAGAAAGGCTAGGTGGTAAAGTCAAGCTATAAGCCACTGGCCCTACACAATCAAGAACCTTAAATGGACCAATGTATAAAGGACTAAGCTTGCCCTTCTTACTGAATCTCATCACCCCCTTTATGGGTGATACCTTTAGAAGAACTTGTTCACCGGCCTGAAATGCCATGTCCCTTACCTTATGATCCGCATACTTTTCTGTCGAATCTGGGCTGCTAGAAGCTTAGCTTGGATACTTCTCACCTTATCCTAAGCATCATTCACCAAATCCACCCCCAAAGGTTTCACATCTCTAGCCTCAAACCACCTTATGGGTGGTCTACATCCCCTCCCATATAGTGCCTCGAATGGTGCCATGTCAATGCTGGAGTGGTAGCTTTCATTATAAGAGAACTCACATAACGATAAGAACTTATCCCAATGTCGTCCAAAGTCAATCACACATGCTCTCAACATGTCCTCTAACACTTGAATCGTTCTAAGGGGGAACCCCATGCAACCTCACTATCTCCTTCACATACATTTTAGCTAACTGTTGCACATTATAGTCTACTCTGACCGGAATGAAGTCGGCTGACTTAGTCTGTCAATCAACAACCACCCAAATGGAATCAAATTTTCCCAAGGTCTTGGGGAGACCGACCACGAAATCCATAGCTATCATTTCCTACTTCCATCCCGGAATTGGCATTCGCTGAAGTAAACCTGCAGGCCTTTGGTGTTCATACTTTACTAGCTGACAGTTTTGGCACTTAGCCACAAACTCCGCTATGTCTTTCTTCATGCCATGCCACCAATAAAGTCATTTCAGGTCTCACTACATCTTGGTCACACCTGAATGAATGGAATACCGCGAACCATAGGATTCTGTGAACATTTTCTGAATCAAGTCATCAACTCGGGGAACACAAACTCTTCCCTTAAAATTGAGCATACCCCAGCATCAAGGGTCGCATCTTGTGCCTTGCCAGACATTGTATTGTTTCTGAGCTTATTCAAACTCTGATCCTCAAACTATTTGGCCTTGATTTCCTTAATGAACATGGGCCTAACCTCAATGCTAGCTAGCACCCCACCTTTCTTTGAGGTGCCCAGCTGCATGAACTTAGACTCCAAAGTCTGGATCTCCTTGGCCAAAGGTCTGTTGGATACACCCAAGCAAGCTAGACTACCCATACTCACCGCCTTCCGGCTTAATGCATCTGCCACCACGTTAGTCTTACCTGGATTATACTAGATAGTGACATCATAATCCTTAAGTAACTCCATCCACCTTCGCTGTCTCAGATTTAGGTCCTTTTGAGTGAATACATGTTGTAGAGTGCGGTGTTTAATGAACACCTCACACTTGACACCATAAAGATACTGCCGCCAGATCTTAAGGGCAAACACTACCGCTACCATTTCCAAAGCATGTGTCGGGTAGTTCCTCTCATGCACCTTCAACTGCCGCGATGCATAGGCTATGACATTCTTATCCTACATCAACATAGCACCCAAACCCGAATATGAAACATCATAATAAACAATGAAATATTTATCTTTCATCTGTAGTGCTAGAATATGTGTTGTGGTCAGAAGAGTCTTGAGCTTTTGAAAGGTCTCCTCACATTTTTTCAGTCCATTCGAAAGGAACCTCCTTTTTGGTCAGCCTTGTCATATGCATGGCGATAGAAGCAAAATTCTTCCCAAACCGACTATAGTAGCTGACGAGCCCTACAAAACTTTTATATTCAGTCACAGAACTAGGCCTGACCCAATTCCTGACTCCTTCGATCTTTTGGGGATCTACCATAACCCCTTCCCTTGAGACTACATGCCCTAAAAAAGCAATTGAATCCAACCAGAACTCACACTTGGAAAATTTAGCATATAACATTTGTCTCCTAAGGACACCCAAAACTATGCGAAGATGGTCATCATGCTCTTCCTTACACTTTGAATACACCAAAATGTCATCAATGAATACAATAACAAAAGAATCCAGAAATGGTTTTAACACACCGTTCATCAAACTCATGAAAGTTGCAGACACATTGGCCAATCCAAACGACATTACTAAAAACTTGTAGTGCCCATAGCGGGTCCTGAATTTCATTTTTGGTACATTTTCACGCCTAATCTTTAACTGATGGTAACCAAACCTTAGATTAATCTTAGAGAAAACTGATGTACCTTGCAATTGGTCAAAAAGATCATCTATCTGAGGCAACATCTACTAATTTCGAATGGTGACCCTATTCAACTACCGATAGTCTATGCACATCCTCATACTACCATTCTTTCTCTTAACAAACAAGACAGGAGAACCCCACGAAGAAGCACTAGAATGAATAAACCCTTTATCTA
This sequence comes from Solanum verrucosum, assembly GCF_900185275.1. Lineage (NCBI taxonomy): Eukaryota > Viridiplantae > Streptophyta > Magnoliopsida > Solanales > Solanaceae > Solanum > Solanum verrucosum. The sequence continues at coordinate 373,368 of NW_026020171.1, forward strand.
GAAGCTCTTGGATTTGAGCCTTAAGCTCTCTCAATTCTATCGGAGCCATGTGATACGAAGGGATGGAAATGGGGCGAGTGCCCAGTTCCAAGTCAATGCAGAAATCTATATCTCTATCTTGAGGCATACCAGGAAAATTGGTAGGAAACACTTCCTTAAATTCAGACATTACATGAATAGACTCAATAGAGGGAGACTCAACCTCAAATATGCCAAACACCCCTGCCCCACCAGTTTCCTAACCCAATTGTAGGATATGACCTTAGCTGGCTTAGGATTGTAAACCCCTTCCCACTCTAACTTGTCCCTACCCGGGATCTCTAGAGTCACAGACTTAGCATTACAATTAAGCACAACATAATAGGGGAACAACCAAGTCATGCCTAAGATTATATCAATATAAAAACTAACCAGATCACCCCAAGTCTAAAAACTGATAAACAAGATAGGACAAGCACGATACACATGGGTGACTATGACAGACTCTCCAACTGGGATGGAAACATGGATGGGGGCATCATGTACATCACAAACCGCATAAAATCCCAAGGCAAACTGAACTGACACATATGAACAGGTAGAACCCATATCAAACAAAACAGTAGCCATCTAGTCATAGACAAGAATAGTACCAATGATCACTGCATCAGACGCCTTAGCCTCGGTCTTGCCCGAAAAGGAATAAAACTGAGCCCTGTCATCTTGACGGGCAACCTCCTTGCCTGGCAGCATTGCTCCCCTACCTGCATTACCATTTCCCCGGCCTCCACGGCCACATTGATTTCCTCCTCATATGTCCAGGTTCTCCACAGTTGTAACACACTCAATAACTTAACTAAGCGTCGTTGTTATTGTAGTAGTCGTATCATGACCCTCTTTGATATACACTCAATCTAGGAAATTGCAGTAGAGATTCTAACCTTAATTGTCGCAACATAATTTCATTATTTATGAAGCAACCCATACATGTTATGAAAACAATTCTAAATGCATTTTCCAAAGTAATGGTGTTCATTATGTAGTCCTGCCTTACAAAACTTCTTGAATGTTGTCACCTTGGAAAAGTCTTCTGACTTCACCCCCTTCTACCTCCGTCATAAAATAAACCACTTCCTGAAAGGATTTTGCTAAAGTAGCCACCTGTAAGCTTGAATCTGCAAATCTGACCTTAATCCCTTCACAAAATGATGAATTTGCTCTTTTAGACTGAAGCAATGTGGAGTACCATATTCGGATAAAGCATAAAATTTTGCCTTAAAGGCTGCAACAAATATATTATGTTGCTCTATATTCAGGAACTCATCTCTCCTCCTATCCCTCAAAGTTTAGGGTGTATACTTCTCCATACAGAAAGCTATAAAATGTTTCCTAAGTCATGAGTAGTGCATTTACTAGTCGGCAATCAACATGAGACCACCACCATATTTTGGTGTCTCCCCTGAATTGGTATATCATAAAATCAACGCCAAATTACTCTACCTTATCTATCTTTTGAAGTAGCTCATGAAAATCAACAAGAAAATCATAAAACTCTTCATATTCAGTACCCATGAAGAATGAAGGTTTCAACCTTAAGAACATAATAAAAATCTCATGTTTGTCACTAGTCATTACATGCCCACATTGAATCGGGGAAACATGCTTATTTGGAAGGACGTATCCTCTCTTGCTAGTGTTGGTGTTACCACTTTTGTTGCTCTAGTTTTGACCATAGAGTGAAGGAGGAAAGATACTAATTTGTATCACCAAGATACCAATTGGAATCAAGTAATAGCACGAAGAAAGAAAGAAATGAGTTTTCCTTAAGTCCTATAGCCTCTAGAAGAAAAGTACATACATCTCCATACCATTATACAAGACTATACTAGACTTGTTTTGGAATAATAAGATCAACGAACCTAGGGCTCTAATACCAACATTGTCACGACCTAGAATGTCGTGATTGACACCCATAATAACTCTCCGATAGGAGAACCATTACTACATCCCAACCAAGCAACTTAACGAAAAACTAAAGCATTTAAAGATACGGAAGCAGGTTTAAATGCCAAAAGGAAAATGGAGTTCCCATAAACTCTAAAAGTTTAACAAAACAATTAACAAAACATTTGTGGAAAACAACGACTAGTACCTGAAAGTTAATGTACCAAAACTCTACTAACGACAAATCTAAGAATAAGGGTAAACCCCCGAAACTAAACAAACGAATATCAAAAGTACTAGTCTAAGTCCAAAGAAAATGGATTAAATAGAATGAGAACTCATGGCAGCCTGGAGAACTGGCTCACCCTTGAATTCTGTCTCGATCAGTGATATGAGGTATGTCAGTAGCCGCCTGAAGATGCCCTGTACTCAACAAAGAAAGAGCAAGTGCAGTACGAGTACACAACAAAAGTGTACTGGTAGGATCACACGGCTACTCCCATAAGCACAATATACAACGAACAATCACAACATAGTAAGCACACATATACATAATACAATTCAGTTATCATTCTAGAGCAACATACAATCTTTCATTATCAATGAATAGTAGACACAAGCATAACAATCACAAGTAGTTCTCTCAAGGAACCCATACCCAAAATGTTAGTGTGTCAGAACGTGACACCCGATCCAATGCATGTGTTAGAACGTGACACTCGTTCCAATATATGTATCAGAACGTGACACCCAATCCAATGTATGTGTCGGAACGTGACACACGATCCAATCAGCACAACCAGAATCACAATCACATCAATAATGAACAATACTCAAATCATAACAAGTAACATGTTCAAGGCATGTATTGTTCTCACATAATCATTTCATTAGGTTCGATTCCCATTTCCCTATTCACATACACGCATGTATACATTATAGTAATCAATCGGCATGTATCATACAAACAGGAAATCAAACAATCACCTACCTCGAAATCAAGCTTGAATCCTCCTCAGACACTTGATCCTTCCCTTTCTAGATTCCTTCCGCTTGTTCTAGGTTTACAAACAATTAATAACGCAAGGATCAATAAATTAAGTTCTAAATATCTTAAATATGACAAACCTAATAACCCAAGACCAAACCCATGATCCTAAGGTGCATCATGGGCTTTTTCCCACCATCAACTTCAGGCCAAAACCCTCCCCCAATGATAACGACCTGCGAACACATTTTAAAAATGGATTAGGGGAGTAAAATCCATACTTTTAGCACCAAAAGTTGTGGAAAACTGTGAAGAACTCATCGTGGGTCGTCTCCTAGCTCTTAAGGATGAAGTTAGCAGAAAAATAACGAATTTTAGGTTTTTCCTGACTTAAGTCGCGACTGGCCCGCTACAACGGATCTCAGCCCACTACAGCGGCCTTGCCCTGGCGAGATTAATCCCTCCCTGACCGCTTACACAGAGACATAATCTCAGAATTTGAGTTCCAAGCTCCCATTTCACAACACACTTTCAACCCTTGACGTTCAAAAACTACCCCTTCACGCTAATATTAGTTTTAGGAGTTCTACTCGACCGAATTTGATTCCGTAAAGTCGTACGGGTTGCTTAACGTCTTAGCTATCTACTCCTGTGATTAAATTCATAATTATATCCCCCAATCATTACCAGATATCCCTAGATCTCACCTGGCTTAGACTTTGTCCAAGTCTGAACTAGGCTACAATTTTTCAAGTCACTACTCAAAAGTTTTCTGGCCCCAATTCTTTTCCCACCGGATTTTCTACCACAAAGGGAACGAGTTGTTACATTAAACCACCTTCTCTAATTATTTGACTTCACGTAAATGTTTTGAATAATATATTTGTTTTTTTTTTAATCTGTATCTCACTTATATTTGAGGAAATGGGGATGTGGACGAGGGTTTGTTGGGGTATTAATTTAGATAGTAGAACTGTTTTAAAAATAAAATAAATTGAATGTTAAAAATATGTAAATATTTAAATTGGTTATTAGTTTTTCACGGTAACTTTTTATTTTTAATGTCAAAGATATAAGTATATAAATTAACAGTTATAAAATCTTTGATAAAGTAAAAAGTCCTAGCAACCTTTAAAATTGTAGTAATGTAATTTTTATCCTTCAATTTCACATTACCTCACTGAAAAAACTCTATAGATCAGCGGCGATTTAGGTTTTTCTCTCAGGCATGCTGCCGGCAGACGGCCGACCATCGCTAATGGATAGTCTGGCTATTGCCTCATCATCCAATTTTACACCCCTTCCATGTAAAACACAACCCACTCTAAACCTACAATTGTGTGCATCCCCTCCTAGGAACATGTATGGTGATATTATTAGAGGTCCTGGTGCAAATTACAAAGAGAAAGTTGATGTCGCAGTGGATCCTATTCCTATGAAGAAGCCACATCTCATTGATGGTTTACCTACCATTCATTGGACGAGAAAAGAAATACAAAGAATGAATATTATTGAGAATTTACAATTTGTTGTGGTTGGAAAATTCTCATATGGAGCTCTTGAGATTAATGAAATAAGAGAACTAATCCCAAAAGAATGTGGGATCATTGGGGGATGTTAGATAGGTTATCTGAGAAATAGACATGTTCTAATGAGATTTGATTGTATTGAAGACTACATTAGAATATTATCTAAAAATTCTTATTACATAATTGCTAAGGATGGTTATACGTATCAAATGAGGCCTTTTATTTACGATGCCAACTTCAAGGCTAGTGAGGAGACATCACAGGCCACTACATGGAGATCATTTCCAGACTTACTTCCAACTTTCTTTGTGAAGGAATTTTTGTTCTCCCTTGCATCTATTGTAGGGAAGCCTCTACAAGTAGATCATGCTACGATAAATAAAACTCATCCAAGCTGTGCTCGGGTGAAGGTCCAATTGGGTTTGCTTGCTGAGAAACCTGAATTTGTGCAGATGCAGTTCGAAAATGATGACAATCAAGAGAATTCAGTTGTTAAGATAAATATACAATATGATTCATTGCCTGCTTATTGCAAGCATTGTAAAATATAATGGCATGCAGAAGATGATTGTAGAGTACTACACCTAGAGTTGGTGCAACAACACAGTGAGGAAAGGCCAAAAGTATCACATCATATTGACAACAAACAACTCTACAGAGGGGCTATAAAAAGTAAATTCTTACTGTCACAATAATTTCTTGTTCTGCGATCCAAATCACCTGACCTTAAATATAAAAATACAACACATTGAGTTTTGAATTGAAAACCATCAATCTCCATATTGTCACGACCCAAGGGTACCCCCTAGACGTAACACAGCGTACTTGACCCCGAAGAGGTCTTATACAAGCCCTTAGCATAATCATAAACATAGAGTCATAGAAATGATGCGAAAAATTTAAAACTTTTACAATTGAAGTCAACTTCTTTTTCATAAACGAAAATAAGAGTCTAGACCTTGTCCCAATCACCATCTAGTACAATAGAGAGTGCAAATAGGGTCAAAGCCCTTTACATCAATAAAGTCTAAAAAATAGAAAGTACAATAGAAGCTAGAAAAGAATAACACCTTATCCTCGAACGATGAGGACTCACCAAGCTTAGGAAATAGTCAACCAAAGCTTCACTTGAAAGAAGAAGTACGTCTCAATGATCGGAACCTACACTTATAAGAAAATGTAGAGAATATGGGTTAGCACAAATAATGTACTAAGTATGAAAGCCATGCACAAAATTCCTTAAAGCATGCTTAAAAGGGACATTAGTTGAAATCATGCCTTTATCAAGTTTAAAAGCCATTATGCACATTCATGAAGAAACATAAGTCAAATCAACATATTAGCAACCCAAAGTCATACTAGTGCAATGCAAAGGTAAAATCCCATTGCCCTACCAAATGCTAAGTATCACATTTAGGCCACCAATAACATGCATATCTTACTTTTTCCTCATCGATAACCAACATACATAAGTAAGGAGTTATTCATGTTCATAACTTGTAACAATTAAAGTCAACCTTAACATCCATACATATCTTGTATACATAATCCATAAGTCTTCATAACATAAGAGAACCTCACCATAGCCCCTCTTAAAGTCTACTTGTACAATGCATAAGTGAAGTCCTATACCCCACTCATACTAAGTAGTACCTCTTAAGAAGTCATAATTAAAGTCCATGTTCTTATCATAGTTCATATTCGTATCATATAGGGAAAATAGCATTAACCGACATAGACCATGTGAGCTACATGGAATCTGGTGTTATACCCCAACACCGAAAAGAGGTGTCATACTTTCCTAAGGTAGAACGTACATTTTAGCTTTTAGGTGGATCCACTAGCTAAAGATCTATGTGGGCACATAGTTATGGGATAAGGAGATTGCTACTAGAAACCCGGACTACTAACAGGGGGGTTTCCATCTTATGAGATAACCATATTGGGAACCCGGACTACTAATGTGGAGGAACCCATCTCATACTCTTATCCACTCGGTGCTAAGCCTAATTCCCTTTAAAAGTCATATTAAGTCTTTACTTAAGTTCATGTTCATGAAAGAATGCACTTGGCACTCACACCAACATAGTGTCATATTAGCTCATAGATTCATTAGGTGAGAATGTCCTTTCAACCTTATAATCATGAATATGTGAGTAAACCTTTCACATCATATCCATAGTGTGTTCATGAGAATAGCCTTTCATTCAACACAACAATATCAACATAGTCATAAACATATCATACATAGTCATGTGTAAGGGTAGGGGAGAACAATCTTACAATGTGTAAGGGTAGGGGAGAACAATCTTACAACCAAACCATAATTACACAATAATCATAAGATCTTCACTTTCTAAGTGTATCATAAGCTTATACACAATTTCTCAAAAAGAAGTACAAACCCTCATACATTGCCCTTCAAGGGTCATGAATCACAATCAACCCAACCATATACAATTACTACATAATGTAGGAGGAATTTCATGATTCAATAGCTCAATTAACATAAACATATTCAATTGACATACTTATAAAATCAACCAACCCACATCATCAATTCATGATTCATCAATATGGGGGAAACATAGGTCTATGGGGAATTTTCACCATAAAACATCAATACTCCATTAATCCAACCTTAACTCATCATAAACAACTAAAATCAACCATAAATAAACAATTGAAAATGTTTTGGAAAGAGACCCATGTCATAAATTGAAAACCCTAGAATTGGGGAATTTGGAATCTTAAAAGCATAATTTGAAGGGGCTCTTTGGGTGATAGCTACCCAAAGATGAAAAGCATCCATACCTTGACTAAGAAACTCTAAGAAATTTGGGGCACAACCTTTGGAATCCACAAACGCTAGCTTCAATGACTTTTTTCTTCTTCTTTGTGTTTAGAGAGAGAAATATTGAGAGAAGAGGAAGTTTTTTTATTTCAATTGGGTGTTTTAGTATAATGACTTATTTTGGATGAATTTGGACTTAAAACAACTTATATAGTACCCCTAAAAATACCCAAAATGAATTCACTTAAGTTGGACTAAAATAGAAAATGACTTAACTAACCTCCACTTAAAGTCCACACCCAGGCGTCACAAGCCACCTTCACGAGCCGTGGTGAGGACCACGACCTGTGGTCCAGCTCGTGCAGGTGAGACAATAGCTAGGACTTTGGTTCACAAACCTTCCTTGCCCAAGGCATCTTCACGATCCCCTTCAGGAGGCGTGGTGATGACCACGATCCGTGGTCACACTCGTGAAGGGTTAGGCAGTATCTAGGTTGCCTCATGCCCCAAGCCACCATGCCCAAGTCTCTTTCACGAAGGGCTCCCCGAGCCGTGGTCAAGACCCCTAGCCGTGGTCCCTTCCGTGAAGTTGAGGCAGTAGCTAAGACAAAGGGTGGCCATTCCTTCATGGCTAAGAAAGCTTCACGAGCACCTTCACGAGTCGTGGAGTGGACCACGATCCGTGGTCCCACTCGTGAAGGTGGGGCATTGTGCTCCTAGCTAGGGGCAGCCTTGGCTTTGCCGCTTTGCCTTGGTACTTTGCCCCTTGGCCTTGACTCAAATAACCCCCCCCCCCTCCCTTTCCACTCTAGAAGGACTTCCAATCTACGCAGTCATTTTATTATTTTCAACCTTACGTTTAGGCTCTAGTTTAACCTACCAGTTTTCTGGGGTTTTACACATATAATATGTGAGCTTGTTTGACATTATTTTTTAAAGACTACAAACACTTTGTAGACACTGCAATTTTATTGTTAAATTCATATTAAATTTTGGATTAATTCATAAATTTATGATATATTGACCACGTTAAATCGCTAGTTAATAAAGTCAGATTAATATTCAATTTAAAATATATGACTTAAATAAAGTCAAAATTACAGTTGGGTCAGTCCATTGAGTTGACAAGACGATCCCAACCCATGCTCTTCAAGTCCAAGGTCCACTAAAATTACTTGAAGACTGAAATATCTCCAAAACACTTGCTCATAACTATATAAAGGGGTCCTCACAAGACAAAAAAAATAAATAAAAAAATAAATAAGAAGAACAAACACAGATAAATACATAGAGAGTCCTTACTCTTCAGTGGTGATCTATCTTCCACATACAAAGAAGTCTTCACTCCAAGTGTTGAGCTGCAAGTACTTCACCAAATCAAGAACAACCATGAAGAGAATAATCATAAAGATTGTTACCTTCGCACAAATTCAAATACAAATAATATTGTTTGCTTGCTATTTTCCTTTCCTGTTTGTTGTATTTCAGGAACGAAACTTTAGTCACATACAAATTAGAATGCCTAGTGGAACCATCTTTACCTCTCATCTCTTCTCTTCAAAAATCAAAGTTCAAGAATACTGAAATCACTTCCAAAAGGATTAACTCAAAATTTGCATCTGCATTTGATTCCACATCTGCATTTGTATCTGCACTTGCATCTGCATCCGCAAACATTGATGAATCCAAATTCTGCGTTGCCGCAAGAAATCATCATTGATGTTACTGTGGGAAGCATGGGACCCGCCACAAGGAATCAAGCCAAATTTCTAGGATAACAAGCCTCACGAGTGTTGTCTGAATCTGCTGTGATCTTTGGTTCGTCTCCAAAAGGTGTGAAGTCTCGTTCAAAAGCCGTAAAAGAAGACATCGCTGAAATGGTTGAGAGGGTTCTTACCCAATTGAGCTTATCTACATAAAAAAATCCCTTCACTTTAGCAGAAGATGGTGTCTTATGCATTGGATTTACTCTACATAACATATCTGCATTTCATGTTTTGGAAAATTGAGCTTATCTACATCAAAAAAGCCCTTCACTTTAGCCGAAGATGGTGTCTTATGCATTGGATCTACTCTGCATAACATATCTGCATTTCATGTTTTGGAAAATTGAGGTTATTCTTCATCATCTACAATATTGATGCAAGCGATGGTGATCAAAACTTCCACTATAGAAGAACAACTTGTAAATTTGATGAAAGTAGTTGAAGACCTATCAAAGTACATCAAAGGTCAAGACATCCAAATTACCAAGTTGACAAATATGATGGAGAATATGGAGGAAAGAAAATCCACTCAATTATGTGCAAAGCTTCAAGAAACTTAAGAGAAAAGAGAGTCCTTCACAAAACAAGGAATAATCATCAAAGAGTTTCAAGTGTGGTCTAATTCCCGTTGACAAATTGAAGGACTTCATCAAAGAGGCTATCAAAGATAAATTTGAGTTCACGCCCAAGTATCCCCTCACATATGTAAATCCATATTCTCAAAGAATTTATAACCTAAAGATACATGATGCCTATCAACTTTCTAAGTTGCAGCAATTTGATGGCAATGAAAATCCAAAACAATATGTAGCACACTTTGTCGAAACTTGCAATAACACTGAAACATATGGTGATTTTCTTGTTAAGTAGTTTGTTAGATCTCTCACAAGAATTTCTTTTTGAATGGCATAGGTCTTGAATCTAGTTCTGCCGATAGATGGGAGCAGATGGAGCAATAATTCCTTAAACGTTTTTATAGCACAAGGCATGTTGTGAGCATGACATAGATTGCAAACGCCCGTCAAAGAAATGATGAACAAGCCATTTACTTCATAAATTATTAGAGGAGCTTGAGCCTTAACTAATAATATTGCCTTAATGAAATACCTGGATCGAAATATGCATCCAAGGTATGCATTTGGCTCTTCATTGCATATTGCAAGACATAAAACCTAAAATGTTTCAAGAACTAGCAACTTGTGCTCCTGACATGGAACTGAATATGACTTCAAATAGATATCAAGAGTTTTCCAACTTCGAACCTGATGAAGAAAATGTAATTGACATTGAGGATGAGGACAACATTTTATCCGAAATTTAAATTGTCGAGTTTATGTAAGTTGACATGCTCCTTGACGTATAAACCTAAATTGCAAGTCATAATACTCATCGACACACGAGCTTAAAATGCATGTCATGAAGCTTATAAAATTTGAGCTAAGTTTTCAAGCTCTGAAGGTCCTCAAATTCGAGCTAAGTCTTCGAATCAAAATGCTCCTCGGTGCACGAGTCAAAAATGCATGTAATGAACTCATCAAATTCAAGCTCCGAAGCTTCTCAAATTCGAGCTAATTCTTCAAATCAAAATACTCATAGCTTGTCTCAACCGAAATCTTCATGTCATAAATCTCATCAAATTCGAGCTAAATCTTCATGTCGTGAAGCTTGTCAAATTCTAGTTGTCTTCAAGTCATGAAGTTTCTCAAATTTGAGCAAAATCTTCAAGTTTCAAAGCTCATAAAATTCAAGCAAAATCTTCAAGTCAAAATTCTCCTTGACGCACGAATAAAAAATGTATGTCACGAAGCTCATCAAATTTGAGCTAAATTTTCAATTCATGATGTTTCGCAAATTCAAGCAGAATCTTCAAGTCTCAAAGCTCATCAAATTTAAGCAAAATTTTCATGTCAAAATACTTCTCGACGCATGAACCTAAAATGCATGTCATAAAGTGCATCAAAATTCTAGCAGAATGTTCAAGCCTCAAGGATCATTAAATTCAAGCAAAATCTTTAAGTCAAAATGTTCTTCGACAGAACACAGAAGACTTTGTGGTCAAATTTTATGTGGAATAAATATTGCAACAAAGAGAGACCATAATTGGTTGAATGGAAAAGTGGTTCATTAACCTGGAAGTATATGCTAGGAGCTAGAGATTTGATAGACCAAAATATTTGGTGGGAACCTAAAAATAGAAATTCAAATGTCTGGTATGATAGCTGGACACAGATAGGAGCTCTCCAGTACATATTGCCTATAGATACTGCTAAGAACTTGCAGTTGGAAGAAGTTAGACAATGTTGTTTGAATGGGTAGTGGAACTCTCACATGTTGCGAACTAGTTCTGGGGATGAAGTTAGCAAACATGTCATACAGCTGGGGAGAAATTCAGAATATGATGAATAGTGGGACACACCTTGGTGGATGCTAAAGACAGATGGAAAATTCTATGTAGGTTCTGCTTGGGACTTTCTGAGAGAGAAACATGGACTTTGTATGAACTTCAACTATATTTGGAATAAAGGAATCCCTTTCAAGATATCCATTTTCATATGGAGACTTTGGAAACAAAGAATTCCTATTGGAGAGGTTCTTGTCAGGAATAGGATGTGTGATGGGGTGGTTTGTTGCTGCTGTGAGGATGGAGTTCAGGAGACTATTGAACACCTCTTCTTTAATTGTGCAACATCTAACTCTATATGGAGATACTTTGAAGGCACAATAGGAGTAGAAGGGCCTTTTGTGTAATTAAAAGACATTGTTTATAAATGGTGGAATGCAGATGCTTCAACAAAGCTTAAGCCATTATTAATAGTTGTTCCAATGTTCATTTTAGGACAAATATGGAAGAGAAGAAATGCTATTAAATTTGGTGGTACTATGTCTTCTATGAACATGAGAGGAGGGATAATCAATAATTTAGTGTTGTTGGAAAATCATTTATATCCATGGATGTATATGATACCTAATAACTAGCCTGATTTGGTGAGATTCTTTGTAGAGTATACTCCTAGGATAGGTTGTACGGTGGTTTATTGGAATCAACTAAGGGAGAACACCTTCAAATGCAATACAGATGGGTCCTCTAAAAGGTAATCCTTGGCCAAGCTCTGCTGCCTTTTCTGTTCGAAATGATCAAGGTGATCTTATACATGCTGAAGGAAAGGTGATTAGAGTGTCAAACAATCTAGTGACAGAAATTGTAGCATTGAGATTAGAATTGGAATTCTGCAGAAATCAAAAAAAAATTCCACTGGTTATGGAAACTGATTCATTAGCTACCAAGAATATGATAGATGGGTTGTGGAACTTTCCTTGGACGTGGCATTGGAGATAAGAAGAATTCAAGTTCTTAAGGAAGGATTGGAGGTAGCAGTTGAACACTCTTTGAGAGAGGGAAACAAACTTGAAGATTTTATGGCTAACTTTGTTTTTTCTTTTGCAGGTACTGAAACAATAAGTTTTACTAATTTCCAGGCTTTACCTAATGAAGCTAAGACACTATTAAACATGGACAAAAGTAAAATTTCTAATCTAAGGATAAGAAAGTTACACAATGCAGTGAATGAGCACAATGACTGATACAAAGTCAGAGTTGCTTGACATCTCTAAATTTCAAGCCAAATATAAGACTAGATTTCATACAGAGTTGAAACAACACATACCGAGGGCAGATGCACGCAGATCATAAAAGAAGAGAATATAATTGACAATGTACCTGAGGTAGACCGGAGTAAATTTGTCCCAAGACTTTAGATAGTGGTATTAGCCCCTTGTTGGGCTCAATCTGTCAATGTTAAGGGATCAAAGTTATGAAGTCTACTTTAGGTAATAGTAAAAATAATCATAAGATCAAGGACATCACCTTGCTTGAAGCCTCTTTGAAGATACTATGAGTTGGAGAAGTCTCTGATTGGGATGATTTCACGATGTTGGTGGGACTCGTCAACATCCAAAGTGAAATACACCCAAAACTCAAAGTACAGGTTGGGTGTTTCAAGGTGGACGGAGATGGATCGAGAAGAATGAGCACAATGAGCTTTTGAATTTGAATACTGAAGATTGAAGGAATAGGGTACAGATGGAGAGTGCAGCCGAGGAGAAAGATGACTCCAAAGTCAAGAACTCAAGCTCACTCCTATTTTTGTTTAAGATCAAGTTTCCAAATTAGATTTAGTTCTTTTTGTTATTTGGACCATGTCTTTGTGTGGGCTTGGTGTTAGCTTGTAATATTTGTTCCATTTTAATAAAAAGGGGCTTGCCCTATCCTTTAATTGAAAAAAAATGTTCTTCGACGCATAAGCTTGAAATGTATGCCACAAATTTCATCAAATTCGAGCAAAATCTTCATGTTTAAATGCTCCTCGACACACTAGTCTAAAATGCATGTCATAAAACACATCAAATTTGAGCTAAGTCTCAAGTTTTGAAGCTCCTCAAATTCGAGCCAAGTTTTCAATCCTTAATCCTTTTCAAATTCGAGCGAGGTCTTCAAGTCACAAAATATCCATGAACATGAGTTAAATCCTCAAGTTGTTACATTTGACCATATGATTTGAAATCTATATGATCTACAAAAAATCAATAGGTTGAAAACCTTGAAATAGATGGCTTAGACAATTTAGAAAAAAAAAGCTTACATAATTTGCATTGAAATGTAAAGTTAATATATTTTATTATTTCAAAATTGCAAGATTTTTTACACAACAATAATAAGAAAGGGATCAAAAAAGAATGACTTATCATCCTATACAAAAAGTCTAAATAGAAAAGAAAATTCAAACGTCAAGAAGTGGTTTCTCAACTCGTCTTGGATGTCTTTATGAGGCTTGCTGTCACGACCGAGCCTACACCCTGGACGTGGTCGGCACTCGAGAACCATTGTGGGTCCCCGAGTGAACCCTCATCCTGGCTGGCTACAAGCGGAAGACTAACTCAAGCATACAAAATCTTAGAAATTGAATTAAATTAAATTTCATTGAACTCAAATACTCAACCTTTTTAAAAGTCTGTACAATACTCAAAGTAAAAGTAAATACAGAAACTCCTCAACTTTGTCTATCTATGAAGCCTCTACTATACAGAAGGATATCGGGAAAAGACCCACGACATCTCAAAACTACTAACTATAAGATAAAGGTGAAGTCCTTCGGAATATAAGATGGCTCACCAAAGCTGACTGGATTATCACATGACCTCAACGAAAGGCCTATTGATGATCCTGAATACCTGTATATGGATCATGAAACGATGCAGGAAAAATGAATCAGTACATGGATTGTATGAGAATGTAAGGGGAATTCTAAAGCATAAACATAAGCTTGAACTTATGGAAAAGAAACATACTTACCTCTTCTCAACTCACTCAACTCAACTCAACTCAATGAAACATAGTTCAACTTAACTCAGAGAAAATAGGGCTCAACTCAATGGCAAAATACTCAACTCAATGAAACATAGTTCAACTCAACTTAGATAAAATAGGGCTCAACTCAACAATAAGATACTCAACTCTGTGAAACATAGTTCAATTAAACTAAGAGAAATAGGGCTCAACTCAACAATAAGGTAATCAACTCTGTGAAGCATAGTTCAATTCAACTCAGAGAAATAGGGCTCAACTAAATAATAAGATACTCAACTCTGTGAAAGATAGTTCAACTATAGATACTCAAGGATAAAGCAACAATAAAATATGCAATATCTGGAAACCTTTTAAAACAATAGATGATAACTCAGTTGTATGCAAAAATATAATAATAACTCAATTGTATGAAAATACAATAATAACTCTTATTTGTATGCCTACAAAATAACTCTATTTGGGAGATTCTCTAACCAACAACCATCACTATGAGCTATATGATGAGACAACGTCTAGCCCACACTGCTAGAACTGTCCTATACTTTGCCGGGGTATAGAACCTACTAACTAAGTGGATCCATTAGTCTATGCTAAAAAGCAATAAGGACTTATCCAAAAAGTATGACCCTTTCTACCCACGTTGGATACATGGTTTATGGGGGTTGTGAATTGTTAGGACTCTTCCCCATATCGGTGCTCAATACTACTCCCAATAATATACTTAGCTCATATGTTTTAAAGAAAACACAACTCTTTTTGTATTTTGAGATTATTACTCAAAAATCTTTCTCTTAAAAGAGATTGTACTCAAACTGCTCAAATCTCTTTTGGAAATCTTAGTTTCCTCCTCTTTTAAATGTGAAAATATTTACTCTTGGGAATACTTAGTTCTCATATATTCATTTTAAAGAAAATGAAACTTGACTTCCTCATGCTCATTTACTCAAGCATTTAAACAAATCATGAATAATTGTAAAAGACTTCTCAAAATAGGGTTAATGCCTAATTATGGACGTGAAAGACTCAATTCAAGGTTTTCAATAACCATATATAGAACTCAATACTCAAAACTCAATGACTCCAGAACTCAATGATACTACTCATCTCATGAATACTAGACTCATAGGTTTCATGCGGGATTATGGGCATGACCCACTCAACTCAAGGATCTCCAGCTTGTATAACATATAGAAATCCAAAATTTATGAAGCATAGTTTCAAAAAGGATTAGGAACTCAATACTCAAGAACTTAGAACTTGAAGACACTACTTCTCTCAAAGATACTCAATTTATGGAGTTCATGCAGAATTATCTGCATGACTTAACTGGACTCAAGGACCTCAATGATAATGTAGACCCATAAATACATTCTCCTCATTCTCATACTCACGTACTCAAGTCTTGAAATAGTTTATAAGTTATTTTTGAAGACTCCTTTAAAAGACTCAAAGGGACTTTCTCAAACATTACTCTTAACTCTTCCTTGAATTTGAAATATGAATTCAAGGATCATGACTTGATATATAGGATTTCTTAATGATTAGATGTAGTTTGGATAGTAAAAATCAATAAGAGAACGAAGACATGTTTTGAAAGAACGAATACAGAACAAAGAACGGAGGCAGAAAGAACCTGACGTCCCTGGCACAGCAGTGGCACGCCGTGCCAGCCCTCAGTTTACTGAGGCTGGTCTGGGGCGCACTACAGGCACAGGGCGCCAGCCCCTCAGGCGCAACAAGGGAGTGCTGCCCCTGCCATGTTCCAGAAAAATAACTTAACGAATTTCCTCTTCAATTTTCCAGCCCTACCTCGTCTAAACTCTAATGATTTCCTCTAAATTCTTTTAGATTCATATACTAAACATACTTATGTCGAAATCCCCAATCAAGACCTACCAAAACAATCATTCATTCACAACTCTCACCTCAAGAACTCAATAAGAACTTCATTATCAAAGATGAAGCACAAAACCTCAAGAACTCAACAAGATTATCAATATACTCAATCTCATGGATGAAATTTGTAAAAGAAACTCATGATTAGCATATGAGTGAACAAACCCAACACTATGGAAGCTTACATACCTCAAAGAACTAGGTTCTTGGCGAAATCTTGAATTTCTTGAACGAACACTTGAAACTTTGAACTTTTTCTCCTTTTTTTCTCTTCTTGAACTTTCATCTAAAACCCTAAGAGTGATTAGGATTTGTGAAAACTGAACCAAATCAGTTTATACCCCTAAATATTACCATATTTCATTTTTAATCTGATTGGGTAAGGAAAAGACCAAAATACCCCTCATATTTTCGAGTTACTTTCCTTAAATGGACAACCTGACTTCAAAAAGGCATATCTCCCTCATACGAGCTCAAAAATTAGCAAACTCGGTGATGTTGGAAAGAGGACTCAGAGATCTTTCATTTTATATCTTATGGGTCTCCTAACTCATCCTGTACTAAAATTATGGTCGTTTGAAGTTGACCAAAAACTTAAAGAACTAAGGAATGACTTAAATGAATTCTCTTTAATTCTTATTTTGGAACTGAAGGTGCTATATCTAGTGACTTGACCTCAGCACTTACGAAATTTTAAATTTCTTGGTAATATCTTACTCACAACGAAGAATTCTTCGAGTCTTAGCTCAAAATATTTCTGGGGTGTTACACTTGCACCACCTCTTCATTAAACATCATCACTTCAAATATTTTTATGGATTGATGTAGCCATAACAAAGCCTCTATCTTTGGCATGGACACATATCTTTAAGTTTGATTTCTAGAGTTGATCATGTGAAAAGTAGTTGCGCTCCAAAACTAAGATAGACTACACCAAAATATCTTTCTCACTAAAGCCAAAACTACGGAGGAAGAGGCACAAAGTGTGATTCATCGTGTAGCTTCAATTTAGAGGAAGATACTGTCACGCCTTGAGCCTACACCCTGGACGTTCCCGACACTCGAGAACCATTGTCGGTCCCAAAGCGAACCCTTGGACTGATTCAATACTTAGTGGAAGACTTACTCAAGAATATATGAACTCAAAAGTAAGGTTACTCAAAAAGTCTCAAATACATAACTCAAAATATTTAGAAAAACATTCAACTGGCCAAAAGAGGCAACTCAAGTCTTGAAACAAATTTTAAAAGTTTGTAAAGACTGCTCAAACTGACTCGAAAGAACTCCCTCAAACTTTACTCTTCACTCTATCTTGAATTTGAAAATGTGAATTCAAGAATTATGATTAGGATATAGAGGATCTATAAATGATTAATGGAGTTTAGATAGTTGATAATAAGAAACGAGCGAAAACCCAAATTAGAGAGCATAGGCGCGACGCGGAGAAGGATTTATATTTTGGGTGGCGAAATAATTTTTGAGACAGAGGACTCTGTATCCTCTCCGTGAGGCGAAGAGGGTGTGGGTGTAATTTTCTGGGGACTAAGGTTTAACGTGCCTCCACGACGCAGACCTGGGTGCATATTTTTGCCTAATTTTTTCTTCTTCTCCCAAACTCGATTAAACTCATACCCACTTCAGTTCTATGGTCCAATTTCATGAAAATTCACAAAACCAGAATACTTTCAATGAAACCCACATAAAATTCAATCAAGAGACTCAACTATTACGCAAAAACTTCACCTCAAGGATTTCAAAGACCTCGATTAACAATTAAACTCTAGAACTTCTCAAGAACTCAATAATCATCTTCAAGAATGAATTCATGGGTAAAAATTGTACATGATTGGCATGAGGGCGAACAAACCCAACACTATGAAAGCTTACATACCTCAAAAGGATTGAATCATTGGCGAAACACCTCAGCGATCGCAAGAATGTTGAACAAACGCTTGAACTTCTCCTTTTTCTCCTCTTGAACTTTCCTCTAAAACCCTAAGCGTGTTTTAGATTGTGAAATCTGATGTAAGTCAATTTAGACCCCTAAGATATTACTAAGAACGAGTTAGGCTAGTAGGGTAAGGAAAAGTCCAAAATACCCCTCCTTAAATCTGATGGATTTCCTTAATTAGATAGGTTGTAGTCAAACAAGCATATCTCCCTCATACGAACTTGTAATTTAGCAAACTCAGCGGCATTGGAAAGAGGACTCAGAGATTTTTTGATTTGATACCTTATAGGCCGCTTAACTCATCCTGTACTAAAAGTTATAGTCATTTTAAGTATACCTAAAAATCACAATTGAAGACTAACTTGTACAAATCTCAAATTGGCTATTTCAAATTTAGTTCTTTCTCCATAGCTTGATGAACCAAGTATGGTCCTATCAACCCAAATTCACCAACCTCAAACCATCCGACAGGAGATCTACATCTTCGCCCATAAAGAGCCTCATAAGGAGCCATCTGGATGCTAGAGTGATAACTGTTGTTGTAAGAAAACTCTATGAGAGGTAGTGATCGTCCCAATTACCTTTAAAATCGATCACACAATTCCTCAACATATCCTCTAATGTATGAATCGTACGCTATGCTTGACCATCAGTCTCAGGATGGAAGGCAGTACTCTAATTTACCTTCAAACCCAAACCTTTATGGAAAGACTTCCAAAATTGTGCAGTGAATTGCGCACCTCTATCTGAAATAATGGACACAGGAACTCCATGAAGTTTGACTATCTCTTGAATATAAAATCTGATATAATCTTCTGCTGAAAAAGTAGTCCTTACCTATAAGAAATGGGCTGATTTAGTCATTTGATCTACAATCACCCAAATCGAATCATGCTACCTGCGAGACTGCGACAACCCATTAATGAAATCCATATTGATCATCTCTCACTTCCATTCTAGAAGATCTGTGTTTTGACTCATACCATCGGGTCTTTGGTGCTATACTTTGACTTGTTGGCAATTCGGGCTCTTAGGAATGAACTCTGAAATACACCTCTTCATACTACCCAACCAATAGACTTCTCTCAAGTAACGAGACATCTTTGTGGAACCAGGATGGATAGAATATCTGGAGCTATGAGCTTTCTCCATGATCCTCTCTTAGAGTTCATCTACCTTTGGTACACATAATCTACCTTGATACCTCAACACACCATCTCCTCTTTGTTCAAGAGCCATTACTTTATGCTTATGAACATTTGCCTTCAATTGAAGCTAAACAGGGTCTTGGACTTGTTTATCTTTAACTTCAGACACTAGTGATGATTCAGCCCCATTCATCACCATTACTCCTCCTTAATTGGAATCCTTTAACCGGACTCCTAATCGTGCAAGTCTGTGCACATCTTTGGCTAATTCTTTCTTACCTTTCTCAACATGGTCAGTACTACCTGTAGATAACCTGCTCAAAGCATCAACAACAACATTAGTTTTACCTGGGTGATAGAGAAAACTCATGTCATAATCCTTGACTAACTCCAAACACCTTCTCTTTCTGATTGTATACATATTGAAGAATCTTGTGATCGGTTTTGGAAAGAGGACTAAGAAATTTTTAACTTGATACCGTATAGGCCACTTAACTCATCATGTACTGAAAGTTATAGTCATTTTAAGTTGACCTAAAACACACAATTGAAGACTAATTTACACAAATCTCAAATTGCCTATTTCAAATTTAGTTCTTTCAAAAATTATCCTTTTCTAAGACCAAGGTGTTACAATATCTCCCCTTTGGGAACATTCTTCCTCAAATAAGATCGCTATAACTAGAACTAAGGGTGGTAACATCTAACACCGAGCTCACACACCAAACATGCATTTTAACACAACATATCATATCAACTTAAAGAGTGTGTTACAAAAATCATTACCTTTGTCCGAAATTTCCTTGGAAGTAAAGAGGAGTGGGTATCTCTTGTTCTTATCCTCCTCAGCCTCCCAAGTAGCTTCCTTAACAAACTGATTCCTCCATAAGACCTTGACCGATGCTACATCCTTGGTTCTCAACTTGTGAACCTGACGATCAAGTATCACAATGGGTATCTCCTCATAAGATAGGTTGTCCTTTATATCAATATTTTTCAATATGTATAATAAGTGAAGGATCGCCCATACACTTCTTCAACATTGAAATGTGAAACACTGGGTGGTCTGCTGCTAACTCTGGCGGTAGCTCCAACTCATAAGCTACATTGCCAATACTCTTGGATATCTTGTAAGGACCAATATACCGAGGACTAAGTTTCCCCTTCTTGCCAAACCTCATAACACCCTTCATGGGTGAAACCTTCAAATAAACCCAATAATCCACCTCAAACTCCAAGTCTCTTCACCTAACATCTATATAGGATTTCTGACGATTGTGCATTGTTTTCAACCTTTCTTGAATGATCTTCACTTTCTCCATAGCTTGATGAACCAAGTATGGTCCTATCAACCCAAATTCACCAACCTCAAACCATCCGACAGGAGATCTACATCTTCGCCCATAAAGAGCCTCATAAGGAGCCATCTGGATGCTAGAGTGATAACTGTTGTTGTAAGAAAACTCTATGAGAGGTAGTGATCGTCCCAATTACCTTTAAAATCGATCACACAATTCCTCAACATATCCTCTAATGTATGAATCGTACGCTATGCTTGACCATCAGTCTCAGGATGGAAGGCAGTACTCTAATTTACCTTCAAACCCAAACCTTTATGGAAAGACTTCCAAAATTGTGCAGTGAATTGCGCACCTCTATCTGAAATAATGGACACAGGAACTCCATGAAGTTTGACTATCTCTTGAATATAAAATCTGATATAATCTTCTGCTGAAAAAGTAGTCCTTACCTATAAGAAATGGGCTGATTTAGTCATTTGATCTACAATCACCCAAATCGAATCATGCTACCTGCGAGACTGCGACAACCCATTAATGAAATCCATATTGATCATCTCTCACTTCCATTCTAGAAGATCTGTGTTTTGACTCATACCATCGGGTCTTTGGTGCTATACTTTGACTTGTTGGCAATTCGGGCTCTTAGGAATGAACTCTGAAATACACCTCTTCATACTACCCAACCAATAGACTTCTCTCAAGTAACGAGACATCTTTGTGGAACCAGGATGGATAGAATATCTGGAGCTATGAGCTTTCTCCATGATCCTCTCTTAGAGTTCATCTACCTTTGGTACACATAATCTACCTTGATACCTCAACACACCATCTCCTCTTTGTTCAAGAGCCATTACTTTATGCTTATGAACATTTGCCTTCAATTGAAGCTAAACAGGGTCTTGGACTTGTTTCTCTTTAACTTCAGACACTAGTGATGATTCAGCCCCATTCATCACCATTACTCCTCCTTAATTGGAATCCTTTAACCGGACACCTAATCGTGCAAGTCTGTGCACATCTTTGGCTAATTCTTTCTTACCTTTCTCAACATGGTCAGTACTACCTGTAGATAACCTGCTCAAAGCATCAACAACAACATTAGTTTTACCTGGGTGATAGAGAAAACTCATGTCATAATCCTTGACTAACTCCAAACACCTTCTCTTTCTGATTGTATACATATTGAAGAATCTTGTGATCGGTTTTGGAAAGAGGACTAAGAAATTTTTAACTTGATACCGTATAGGCCACTTAACTCATCATGTACTGAAAGTTATAGTCATTTTAAGTTGACCTAAAACACACAATTGAAGACTAATTTACACAAATCTCAAATTGCCTATTTCAAATTTAGTTCTTTCAAAAATTATCCTTTTATAAGACCGAGGTGTTACAGTATCTCCCTTTGGGAACATTCTTCCTCAAATAAGATCGCTATAACTAGAACTAAGGGTGGTAACATCTAACACCGAGCTCACACACCAAACATGCAATTTAACACAACATATCATGTCAACTTAAAGAGTGTGTTACAAAAATCATTACCTTTGTCCGAAATTTCCTTGGAAGTAAAGAGGAGTGGGTATCTCTTGTTCATATCCTCCTCAGCCTCCCAAGTAGCTTCCTTAACAAACTGATTCCTCCATAAGACCTTGACCGATGCTACATCCTTGGTTCTCAACTTGTGAACCTGACGATCAAGTATCACAATGGGTATCTCCTCATAAGATAGGTTGTCCTTTATATCAATATTTTTCAATATGTATAATAAGTGAAGGATCGCCCATACACTTCTTCAACATTGAAATGTGAAACACTGGGTGGTCTGCTACTAACTCTGGCGGTAGCTCCAACTCATAAGCTACATTGCCAATACTCTTGGATATCTTGTAAGGACCAATATACCGAGGACTAAGTTTCCCCTTCTTGCCAAACCTCATAACACCCTTCATGGGTGAAACCTTCAAATAAACCCAATAATCCACCTCAAACTCCAAGTCTCTTCACCTAACATCTATATAGGATTTCTGACGATTGTGCATTGTTTTCAACCTTTCTTGAATGATCTTCACTTTCTCCATAGCTTGATGAACCAAGTATGGTCCTATCAACCCAAATTCACCAACCTCAAACCATCCGACAGGAGATCTACATCTTCGCCCATAAAGAGCCTCATAAGGAGCCATCTGGATGCTAGAGTGATAACTGTTGTTGTAAGAAAACTCTATGAGAGGTAGTGATCGTCCCAATTACCTTTAAAATCGATCACACAATTCCTCAACATATCCTCTAATGTATGAATCGTACGCTATGCTTGACCATCAGTCTCAGGATGGAAGGCAGTACTCTAATTTACCTTCAAACCCAAACCTTTATGGAAAGACTTCCAAAATTGTGCAGTGAATTGCGCACCTCTATCTGAAATAATGGACACAGGAACTCCATGAAGTTTGACTATCTCTTGAATATAAAATCTGATATAATCTTCTGCTGAAAAAGTAGTCCTTACCTATAAGAAATGGGCTGATTTAGTCATTTGATCTACAATCACCCAAATCGAATCATGCTATCTGTGAGACCGCGACAACCCAGTAATGAAATTCATATTGATCATCTCCCACTTCCATTCTAGAAGATCTATGTTTTGAGCCATACTATTAGGCCTTTGGTGCTTTAGTTTGACTTGTTGGCAATTCGGGCACTTAGGAATGAACTCTGAAATATACCTCTTCATACTACTCAACCAATAAACTTCTCTCAAGTAAAGATACATCTTTGTGGAAAGGGGATGGATAATGTATCTGGAGCTATGAGCTTCTTCTATGATCCCCTCTTGGAGTTCATCCACTTTTGCTACACACAATTTACCTTGATAGCTCAACACACCATGTCCTCTTTGCTCAAAAGTCATTACTTTCTCCTTATGAACATTTACCTTCTATTCAAGCAAAACAGGGTCTTGGACTTGTTTATCTTTCACTTCAGACACTAGTGATGATTCAGCCCCATTCATCACCACTACTCCTCGTTCATTGGAATCCTTTGACCGGACTCCTAATCGTGCAAGTCTGTGCACGTCTTTGGCTAATTCTTTCTTACCTTTCTCAACATGGGTGGTACTACCCATAGATAACCTGCTCAAAGCATCAACAACAACATTAGTTTTACCTGGGTGATAGAGAAAACTCATGTCATAATCCTTGAATAACTCCAACTATCTTCTCTTTATGAGATTAAGCTCTTTCTGATTGAATACATTTTGAAGACACTTGTGATCGGGCAACATCTATTCATGAACACCATAAAGATAGTGACGCATATTTTTAAAGCAAATGTTATAGTACCCAACTCTTAATCATGGGTTGGGTAGTTCTTCTCATTAATCTTAAGTTGTCTGGAGGCATAAGCTATAAATTTGACATTTGCATTAATACACAACCCTTTATAACTCTGGACGCATCACAGTACACAACAAAGCCTTGTGCAGCCTCGGATAAGGTCAACATTGGGGCAATAGTCAACCACATTTTCAATTCCTAAAAGCTTTTCTCACAAGCTTCCATCGGAATTTCACTGTCTTTTGAGTCAAGTTTGTCAACGGGGACGAAATAAACAAGAACCCCTCGAAAAAACTTCTAAAATAACTAGCCAATCCCAAGAAACTCCTAATATCAGTTGGAGATGTGGGTCTGGGTCAGTTCTGCACTGCCTCAATCTTTTGAGTATCAACTTGAATCCCCTTACCAGAAAATATATGGCCTAAGAACGCCACAAACTCAAGCCAAAAACTCACACTTTGAAAACTTGGCATATAACTCTCTATCTCTAAGAGTTTGGAGAACTACTGTGAGATGACAAGCATAATCCTCCTCATTTCTCGATTAAATTAGAATGTCATCAATGAAGACAATAACAAACATATCAAGATAAGGCTTAAACACTGTGTTTATAAGGTCCACGAACGCTACATGAGCATTAGTCAAACAAAAAGACATAAGTAAAAGCTCATAATGACCATCACGGGTCCTGAATGATGTCTTTGGAATATCACTCTCTCTTACACTCAACTGATGATAGCCAAATCTAGTATTTATCTTAGAAAAGCAAGTGGCAACCTGAAGTTGATCGAAAAGATCATCAATTTTTGAAAGCGGATACTTATTCTTTATAGTAAACTTGTTCAATTGGTGGTAATCAATACACATCCTAAGTGAACCATCTTTCTTCCTCACAAACAAGAACGGAGCTCCCCAAGGTGAGACACTTGGTCGAATGAAACCTTTATCAAGAACGTCTTTCAACTGCTCTGTTAACTCTTTTAACTCGGTAGAAGCCGTTCTATATGGCGGAATAGAAATAGGTCGAGTATCAGGAAGGATATCTATACCGAAGTCTATTTCTCTCACCGGAGGGACTTCGGAAGGTCATCTAGAAAGACATCTGGAAACTCACTCACAACTGGAACCGACTGAATAGGTGGTGTCTCAACACTAGAGTCATTAACTCGAACTAAGTGATTACGCACCCCTTGGAAACTAACTTTCAAGCCTTAAGGTACGAAATAAAATGACCTTTAGGCACTACTGAACTACTCATCCACTCAATAACTAGTTCATTAGGAAACTGGAACTTAACTACTCGAGTTCTATAATCAATTGATGCATAACAAGCATGAAGCCAGTCCATACTGAAAATAACATAAAAGTCACCATATCTAACTCGACTAAGTCAGCCATGGTGTCCTTTTGATTGACATAAATGGTATAATTATGATAAACTCTCTCAACTAGAATAGACTCACCAATAGGTGTGGAAACACTTAAGACCTCAAAGAGTTACTCAGGAATGATATCAAATCTCATAGAAATATATAGAGTCACTAAAGACAGACTCTCGCATGGATCAAACAATGCATATACATCAAAAGTAAAGACTTTGATCTTACCAGTGACAACATCAGGTGAATTCTCTTGCTCTTGGCGACTGGTGATAGCATACGGTTTGCTCCTTCGCCTATTCATGAAGTAGTTCCTCTAGGTGCAACTCTGTCTGGCGGAGCTACTAAAGAAGATTGGGCTCTATTGCCCCCATTACCATTACCTTGCCTATTCTTAGGGCACTCTCTCATGAAGTGAACTATCTGACCACACTTGAAACAACCAGTGGAGCCATCACAACACGATCCTAGGTTGTTTCTACCACACTTAGCACATGCAGGAGTCTACTTGGCCCCTTGTGCCACACTACCTTGAGACTGAGCAGGTCAAGCTTTAAAATTCTGCGAGTCCTGATTCCTGAACTAACCTCTGTTCTTTGGTGCAGATGCACTAGCAGATGATCAAGCAGGTCCAGTTGGCTTGTTTGAAAGGATGACCATTTCGCATTACTCTTATGCTGCCCAGACTCGTTACCTTTTGTCTTAGCCTTCTTGTTGCAAAACTCTTCCCTATCTCTCAACTTGTCCTCCTCAACCTGCTTCATATGGATCATGAGCCTTTCTATGTCCATGTCTCCTATCAACATAGCTGCCTTGCCCTCCTTAGTTGACAAGCGAGACAACCCAAACACAAATAAGCTCATCCAACTCCTTATATCGGCAACCATCTTCGGAGCATAATCGAATAGCTGAGTGAACTTGCGACTGTACTCATGCACACTCATGGATTCCTGCTTAAGAGTAAGAAATCCTTTTACCTTTGCCTCTCTCAGTTCACGGGAAAACAAACGCCCCATGAAGGCATCTTCAAACACAACCCAACTATCAATTGGTGCCCCTTCATCTCTACTCTTCTTCCATTTGGCATACCAGACTCTAGCAACACCCTTCAGTTGGTATGCAGCTAGCTCCACACGCTCAGCGTCTGCAACATGCATCACCTCAAACACTTTCTGCAACTCTTCCACAAAGTTTTCTGGATCCTCAATGACACTTGAACCGTGAAGCCTGGAGGATTCATCCTCAAGAACTCGCAAATTTTGGATGTATCAACCACATCTTGTCAAACTCCTCTCTGTTGACCCGCTTGGTTAGTCACCACTTGATTCAACATCTGGATAGCATCCCAGAACTCATCATTAGTGACCTCTCCTTGGGGTTGCACTTCTGGTGCATTGGGAATCTCTTGATCCTAGGGATCAACATTCCTCCTAGCAGGATGACCTCGAACAACTCTTCGTGGAGGCATGATTTGAAAGATACGTGCAAGGATTAATTAGAAAGAGACTTTGATAGAGTTGAACTCTATCGCACGAAAAGAGTAAGAAAAAAGTGAGACATTTCCTAAATGCCATAGCCTCCTAATTATATATGTGTTGCGCTTCACACCGATAACTAGGAATCTACAAACACGACTTCATCGACACCCTAGGAATCTTGAACTCTATGTTCTAATACCAAGTATGTTATGCCCCGTGCCTACACCCTGGATGTGGCCAACACTCGAGAACCATTGTTGGTCCCCAAGCGAACCCTTGGTCTGGCTTAATACTCAGCGGAAGACTTAATCAACAATATATAAACTCAAAAGTAAAGGTTACTCAAAAAGTCTCAAATAGATAACTCAGAATATTTAGAAAAACATTCAACTAGCCAAAAGAGGCAACTCAAGTCTTAAATTTTTTTTAAAAAGTTTGTAAAAGACTCCTCAAAATGACTCGAAAGAACTCCTTCGAACTTTACTCTTAACTCTACCTTGAATTTGAAAATGTGAAGTCAAGAATTATGATTAGGATATATAGGATCTCTCAATGATTAATGGATTTTAGATAGTTGACAATAAGAAACAAGCAAAACCCCAAATTAGAGAGCATGGGCGTGACGCGTAGAAAGATTTATTTTATTGGTTGCGAAATAATTTTTGAGACAGAGGACTCCCGGAGAGGGGGTGGAGGGTAATTTTTCTGGGGACTAAATTTTAAAGTGCCTCCTCGATGTGGACCTGGGCGTGTATTTTTGCCTGATCTTTTCTTCCTCTCCCAAACTTGATTCAACTCATACCCACTTCAGTTCTATGGTCTAATTTCACAAAAATTCACAAACCCAAAACTCTTTCAACGAACTCACACAAAAGTCAATCAAGAGACTCAACTATTACGCAAAAACTTCACCCTAAGGACTTCAAAGACCACGATTAACAATTAAACTCAAGAACTTCTCAAGAACTCAATAATCATCTTCATGGGTAAAAATTGTACATGATTGGCGTGAGGGAGAGCAACCCAACACTATGAAAGCTTACATACCTCGAAAGGATTGAATCCTTGGAAAAACTCCTCAACGATCGCAAGAATCTTAAACGAACGCTTGAACTTCTCCTTTTTCTCCTCTTGAACTTTTCTCTAAAATCCTAAGCGTGTTTTGGAATTGTTAAAACTGATCTAAGTCAGTTTAGATCCCTAAAATATACTAAAAATGAGTTAGGCTAGTGGGGTAAGGAAAAGACCAAAATACCCCTCCTTAATTCGGATGTATTTCCTTAACTGGACAGGTTGTACTCAAATGGGCATATCTCCCTCATCCAAACTCATAATTTATCAAACCTGGTGGCGTTGGAAAGAGGACTCATAGATCTTTCATTTGATACCTTATAAGCCACCAAACACATCATGTACTGAAAGTTATGGTCATTTGAAGTTGACCTAAAACTCACAATTGAAGAGTATCTTGCACAAATCTCAAATTGGCTATTTAAAATTTAGTTCTTTCTAAAATTAGACTTTTCCAAGACCGAGGTGTTATAGATACACTCACTTTTGTTCTATCCAAAGCCAAAACTAAAGAAGAAGAGGCAAAAAGTGTGATTCGTCATCAATTTTCAATTGTAGAAGAAGATGCACCAAGTGTGTTTTGTTGCTAAAGCCTCAACTGCAAAAGAAGATACATCAAGTGTGGTTCATCGTCAAAGTAAAAACTACAAAAAATATGTTTCTTGTGTGGTTCATTATTAAAGCCGCAACTCTAAAAGAAGATGCACGACATGTGGTTCCTCATCAATGTCTCAATTATAGAAGAAGCTGTACTAAGTATGGTTCGTCGCTAATTCCACGATTACAAAATAAGATGCACCAAGTGTGGTGCGTCATCGAAGTTGCAACTACGAAAGAAGATGCATCATTTGTGGTTAATCATCAAAGTTGCAACTGCAAAAGTAGATGCACTACATGTGGTTCATTATTGAAGCCACAACTGCAAAACAAGATGCATCATGTGTGATCCGTTATCAAAGCTGCAATTGTAGAATAAGATGCACTATTTGTGGCTCGTTACTAAAGTTGCAACTGCGAAAGAAAATGCACCAAGTGTAGTTCGTCGTCAAAGCCGCAATTACAAAAGAAGATGCACAAAGTGTGGTTCGTCTCCACCAAAGTCACAATCGCTAAAATATTGCACCCAGTATGATTTGTCGTCAAATTCACAACTACAAATGAAGATGCACCAAGTGGTTCCTCATCAATTATGGATTATCCATCTCTTTTTTGGTCTGATATTGAGACTATTTGCGGTCCACCATAAGCCTACGAAAAATAGGACAGTGATGTGTCTCACGGTGCCAATTGCACGAAACTTCAAATCGGTATGGTGAAAATTGTGGCATATGCTCTTGCGCTTGTCATGATGAATATGGTCCTATTGGCTTAAAAGTTTTTTGTTTTCTCTCCATAGAGATGATGACATAATTCTCAATCAATATGAAAATCAACATGCTGCTCTTCAGCGAAGATGCAAAGACATGAACTCATGAATATTGTCTAAAGTCAATTAGATCGCTAACTTTAATAATATCAATTTTGGTGAATCCATAAGAACTTTGGCTTTGATTTTTGGATATGTTGTAGAATTAAGAGTCTATTTTCTATAGAATCAAGTCTCTCACAATTTGAGCTCTCCTATATCAAGATACAAACAGTTTGGTGAGACTCCACAAATCTGCGAAACAATAATGACATAATTGAAGACCAACTTCAAAAATTAATTCTCATCAATACATGAAGAGGTTTACCTTGATTTTTGGATATGATGTAGACTTTGATGTCTAGTTTCTATAGAATCAAGTCGCTTGCCATTCAGAATCTCCTACACAAAGATAGAGACATTTTGGTGAAACTGTATAGAGCTCTAAAAAAAGAAGACAGATTTTATAGCAAAATTCAAAAATTAATTCCCATTTGAATTTATATATGTCGTAGTTCTATGAGTCTAATTTCTAAAAAATCAAATGAATCATGATTTCAATATTTCTACAATAAGTTATGAATTTTCCACCGCAGGTGTGCGGTGCCGAAAAAAGTGACGAAAATTGAGTTTGATATGCCTCAAGTTGACAATTAACCATGTAAGAGAATGTGTAGAAATCAAAAATACATAAAGTGTGTTCCTACAAATTATGGAAAACCATATTTGAAACAAAATTATGATAAATTTTTCTAGGAACCAAATTATGGTAAGTTTCTATAGGAATCAAGTTATGGAAAATTCCATTGGAATCGAGTTATGGAAAATTTCCATTGGAATCAAATACGGAATGCTTTGAAAAACTTCATAAGAAAATATATATATATACTTCACGAATACTTCAAGCCTTATCTTTAAAGGTTTTACAAGTTGAACATCATAACAAGTGTCAAGGCAGGGGGCATTTGTAGATGGTGAAATTTTATTGATAAATCCATATTAAATTTTGGATTAATTCATATTTTCATGATATATTGACCAAGTCAAAGTAATGGTTAATAAAGTCAGATTAATATTTATTGAGACATATCTATTAGTGTCCTACTCTAACAAGAGTTCCACGGACAAAGGCTAGGCACAATAATATTTTTAGTCTCCTTTTACAACTGTATCTCTACATTAGAATATTGTAATTATTTATACATGATTGCAGTGTATTTTATGTTAAGGTGAAAATAATAAAAACAAAGTTGCAATCTGCAGCTTCTCCAGTTTTCGCTCTCTCTCTATTCTCTTGTTCTAACATGGTATCAGAAGCCCTTCCGACCTCCCCTACTTCTTCACAACCTTCGGGTATTCCAGTGTCTTCTTCCTCTTCAGCGCTTAACCATGCTCATCACTTCATATCTATCAAACTATCAGCGACAAATTGCTTATTTTGGCGAACGCAATGGTTGCCTTTATTTCGTGGCCAAAACCTCTATGGTTACATCAAAGGAAGCCACCGTTGCCCTTCTGCCTCAATTTTTATAGACATACAGACACTTCCAATCGAAACCCAGCATATACACAGTGGGTACAATAAAATCAGATCATCTTGAGCCTATTAATTTCAACCCTCTCCGAAGAAACATTGCCACTAGCCATTGGACTGAACACCTCAAAAGCGGTCTGGGATGATCTCGCGGCTTCTTTATCTTCTCCATCCAACACACACATTCTTAACCTTCATATGCAACTACAAAATCTGAAACAAGATGACCTTACTGTCACTCAATATTTACAGAAGGCTAAACTCATCTCTGATGAATTAGTTGCGGCTGGTCGCCCTCTTTCTCTTGTTGATCATAACATCTATATCTTTAAGGGTCTCCACTCTGAATTTAAGGACCTCGTTATTACACTTTCTGCACGACCTGAACCAGTGACTTTTTCCGAGCTCCATAGTCTTCTTTTCAACCATGATTTTATCCATGGTTCATCATTGTCTACACTATCTATTTCATCCACCGGACAACATGATACCTCGAACACACAAGTTTCCTCGGGTAAATTCACTCAACGCAATAATAACTCTGATCGTTCCTTTAATTCTAATCCTAATAGGGGTCATGGCAGATATAACAGAGGACGTGGTGGCAGAGGTGGTCACTCCTACAATTCACGGAATTATCACCTAACAATACACAAACCTGACAGTCTCTAGATCAGCGTCAAAAGTGTCAAATTTGCAATGGCACTAACCATGTAGCTTCAACACGTTTCCAATGTTACATCCCTAATATGAGCCCGACAGCTTACCTATCACACCAAGCTCCTGTATCTGCTACTCCGCAATGGTTCCCTGAAACAGGTGCTACACATCAGATTGCCCCGGATCTCACCAACTTCCATCAAGTTGAAGACTATAAGGGATCAGATCAAGTTCATATCGGCAATGGCCATGGACTTCCCATTCATCATACTGGTAATTCTTCCCTCCTCACTCCTTCACGAGACTTCTCCCTTAAGAATAGTCTTCATGTAGCTTCAATCACTAAACATCTACTCTCTGTTCAACATTTTGCTCGTGATAATGTTGTTTTCTTTGAATTTTACCCTAATTATTTTCTTCTTAAGGATCGGGATACCAAGATACCTCTTCTTTCCGGCCGGAGTAATGACGGTCTATATACACTCCAATCATCCCATCCACAGATTAAATCCAGTCCATCAGCTCTCTACTCAATCATGGCTTCACCCTCATGTTGGCATCTCCATTTTGGCCACCCACATCATAGAGTTCTTCAGCAAATTCTTAAGAAAAATGGATTACCTTGTTCTAGTTCTAGTTCTTCCTTCAATAAAGTTTGTGAAGCTTGTCAGTTAGGAAAATCACGAAAATTGTCTCTCCCTTTAAGCAGTAATAAAAGTTCTTCAATTTTGCAATTATTATATGTTGATATTTGGGGTCATGCACCTCTCCTTTCATCTCAGGGACACATGTACTTTCTTGTTTTTGTCGATGATTTTACTAGTTATAGTTGGGGCTATCCAATTGCGCTTAAATATAATGTTCTAACAGTGTTCCATCAGTTTAAAGTCTTTGTTGAATGCCAATTTAATACAACTATTAAAGCCATTTCATCAGATTGGGGTGGGGAATTTCGTTCAAAGTCTCCGGTTCTCAATAAACTCGGCATCTCTCATCGGGTTTCATATCCCTATACTCATGAACAACAAGGTACAGTTGAAAGAAAACATCGACACGTAGTTGAAATGGGTCTAAGCCTCCTTGCTCATAGCTCAACCCCTGCCCGTTATTGGCACTAAGCCTTTGAATCTGCGGTTTTCCTTATCAATCATCTACTCTCAGTTTCCACACAAAGTCTCTCACCGTATGAACTGGTTCATCGTTCCAAACCCGATTACTCATTTCTCAAAGCATTTGGTTGCTCGTGTTTTCCCTATTTACTTCCTTACAACAAATACAAGTTTGACTTTCGGAGTAAACCATGCATCTTCCTTGGCTACAGTTCTACTCATCTCGGTTATCGTTGTCTTGATCCTTCTTCTGATCGGATTTATACATCCCGACATGTGTACTTTGATGAAAGCAAATTTCCTTTCGTTGAAACCTCCATT
This sequence comes from Solanum verrucosum, assembly GCF_900185275.1. NCBI lineage: Eukaryota > Viridiplantae > Streptophyta > Magnoliopsida > Solanales > Solanaceae > Solanum > Solanum verrucosum. The sequence goes on from NW_026020171.1 coordinate 406,324, forward strand.
CTCGGCCCTCTTCTATTTCAGCCATCCCCTTCTACTCCGTGGGTCTCCTTTCCAGTCATTACTCATTTATCACAAGCTGTCTCACCGAGACCACCTCCATCTCTAATTCCATCTTTGTCCACCTCGATTCCATTACCTTCCAACAACTCTCACTTGAACACTATTTCCAGCCCCACTCTAACACCTAATACTGTTACATCGCCACTAACTCTTCCATCACCTGCCAGTCGTACTACTTCCAAATCCCACCTCAATGTACTCACTCGATGAGGCTTTGACACATGCCACCATCTGCAAATTTAGTCACTGCTACACACCCTTCCATGTCATCTCATTCCATTACTAAGCCCACCTGCTTCATTGAAGCAAACAAATCCATAGAATGGTGCGCGGCTATGGCGTCGGAAATTGATGCATTGCTACGGAGTGATACTTGGTCCTTGGTCCCCTATAGTTCCTCCATGAATGTGTTAGGGTGCAAATGGGTGTTTAGAATCAAGAGAAATTCATCGGGTGCTATCAAGCGCTACAAAGCTCGTCTTGTTGCAAAAGGATTTCACCAACTTGAAGGACATGATTATTATGAAACATTCAGTCCTGTAGTAAAGCCAACAACTATTCGTATTATCATATCTCTTGCAGCAACACACTAATGGTCTCTACGTCAGTTAGATGTTCAAAATGCCTTTCTTCATGGTGAGTTACAAGAATAAGTATTTATGTCTCAACCATTGGGTTTTGTCCATCCTCTCTATCCCAACCACGTGTCTCATCTCAAGAAGTCTTTATATGGGCTCAAACAAGCCCCTCGATCTTGGTACATGAGACTTCTTCGATTTTTGGTTGCTATCGGATTCAATCCCTCTAAGTCCAACATATCACTATTTGTCTATAACAAAATTAATGTCCTTACTTCTATTTTGGTATATGTCGATGATTATCATTATTACAGGCAGTCATTCATCTTTCCTAGAATCGGTCATCTCGCAACTCGGTGCCGAATTCTCCATTCGTGACTTAGGGGCACTAAGCTTCTTTCTTGGTATTCAAGTACTACAGCAATTCGATGGCATCTCATTGTCCCAACATCAATATATTCAAAATCTTCTCACCAAAGCGGGTATGAAAAATTGTAGGCCCAGTCTAACTCCTATGGCGGTCAACTCCAAGCTACATAATGATGAAAGTCCTTTATTTCATGATGCAACTTTGTATCGGCGCATCGTTGGGGCATTGCAATACGTTACTCTTACTCGCCCAGACCTCGCCTTTGTGGTTAATAAAACATGTCAATTTTGCATAATCCCACAGTGAATCAGTGGGCAGCAGTGAAGCGAATCCTTCGTTATTTAAAGCACACTCAGCAACTTCGTTTCCATATTCCCCGCTCCTTCCATTGTTTTCTTCAAGCATTCACCGAGTCTGACTGGGCTGGGTCTGTGGATGATAGAAAATCCACTGGTGGTTATGCCATTTTCATGGGAGTAGCTCTAGTCTCTTGGTCCTCCAAAAAGCAACGAACTGTCGCTAGATCGTCTACTGAATCTGAATATAAGGCTCTCGCTGATGCAACCGCTGAATTGACCTGGAAACAGTCCCTATGGTGTGACAACATTGGAGCTGCTTATCTTTCGATAAGTCTGGTGTTTCATGCACGCACAAAGCATGTTGAGATAGATTTTTATTTTGTGCGTGACAAAGTAGCTCGTAAGGACCTCACAGTTCAGTTCTTATCGTCAAAATTAACTAGTTGATATCCTTACCAAACCTCTGACCTCTTCCAGGTTTGAACTGCTTTGATCCAAGCTGAACGTGTCTTCGCCACCATCAACTTGCACGGGGACTATTGAGACACGTCAATTAGTGTCCAACTCTAACAAGAGTTCCACGGACAAAGGCTAGGCACAAAAATATATTTAGTCTCCTTTTACAACTGTATCTCTACATTAGAATATTGTAATTATAAATACATGATTGTTGTGTGTTGGAATGTATGCGTCCACTTATCAGTCAAGGACCAGGTCCTTTGACTCAGCAAGAACAGTAACTAAAAATATGCGTCCACTTGTTTCGATAGAACCAGGTCCTCAGCACAATTACAATAACAAATAGTAAAATAAGTGTTGAAAGTAAAGATTGAACAAACAACTTTACGTGAAAACCTCCTTGCTCAAGGGAGTAAAATCACAACCTGTCTCAATAGGACTTTTCAAACTGCTTCCACTAATCTTCTCCAAGCAAAAGTAAAAGACAGTTTACAAAATGAGATTAGCCTGCTAATCTCCACAGTAAGCAATATCTCATATCACTTAGCTGAGCCAGAGTAGATACAACACTATCCACTATACTAACGCTCACCGATTAATATAGACTTTGCTAAGCGGATACCACATCGCCCACTAAACCACCTAACTCTATATGATTTAGAATTTGACTAAGTAGATACAACATTGCCCACTAAATCAGTTAACTCTAACCGACTTAGACTTTTTAGAAAACGAAACAAAATATCTGAATCCTTTATAGAATAGGAACAAATTTACAATGTAAACACATAAAACACAAAGCTCTAAATACAACAAGATGCTTTAGCACTCCATCTGGTCCCTTGTTGATATGAGCAGTGTTCTTCTTTTAAGATGACCTTCTCTTTTCAAGCTTGTGAATTTTCAGAGAAAATCCAAGTTTTTATTTACCAAATCTTGAGTTTGTGTATTTTGGAGAGAGAAATAATATAAATCAACACAAACTCGTTGAAACAATCCTATTAGATGAGGCCTATTGTTTATAAAAGTTGTGCACTTACCACATCAGAGGTGGCAGCTTTTTCTGACGGCTGTCTTGTCACCTTTTCATATAGCAATCTTGTAGGGACTAGGTCCCTTGCAAGCGTCTTTGTGGATTCTTGAAAAGGCTTGTTGGTTGACTTCCTTCTTAGGATGAATGAATTTAATATGGTGTTTGTCATGTAGAAAATATCAACCATAAAGAGTTATTACCCGTTGGACAAACACCCTTGTCCATTCTGATTGGTGTAGTACGCTGACGCCTCACGAGAGAACTCTGCCTGGAACCAGGTCCCTGCATTTGTGAGACACTGAAGCATATAATCTCGTCCGCTCTTCCTATTGGTGTAGGACACTGCACTTTTCACCTACCACTTGACATGACAACTTTACAGTTGTACTCCATTTGTATCTGGACTAGAGCACTCTGCCAGGGACTAGGTCCCTGCATTTCTGAGGATCATCAAAACACCTAGAATATAACGCTGTGTATTTTATGTTAAGGTGAAAATAATAAAAACAACGCTCAATCTGAAGCTTCTCTTGTTTTTGCTCTCTTTCTCTCTATTCTCTTGTTCTAATAATATTTAATTCAAAATATATGACTTAAATAAAATCCAAATTACATTTGGGTCAGTCCATTAAGTTGACAAGATCGGCCCAACTCATGCTCCTCAAGCCCAATGTCCTCTAAAATTATTAGAAGACCGAAATACCCCCAAAACCCTAGCTCACAACTATATAAAGGGGTCCTGATAAGACAAAAAAAGAAGAAGAACACACACAGAAATACATAGAGAATCCTTGGTCTTCAGTGGTGATCTGCAAGTCTTCCACATATAAAGAAGTATTCGCTCCAAGTGTCGAACCGCAAGTACTTCATCAAATAAAGAACAATCGTGAAACAAAAATCAAGGGATTACATCTCTTGTTAAAGATTTCAATAAGATTATAACCTTCACACAGATTCAAATACAAATACTATTGTTTGATTTCTATTTTACTTTCTTGTTTGATATATTTCAGGAATGAAATCTTTAGTCGCATACACACTTATTTTGAGGAAAAAACATTTTTTTTTTTATAAAAATAAAGTGTTTGGCAAATCAATAAAACTATTTTTAAATAGAAACAAAAGTAATAAATCTGTTGTTGGGAAGAAGCTAAACATTTTCCGTTTTTGAAAAAAAGCAGAAATGGAAAATTATATTTTAGAAGACCAAAATATCCTTTCCATAATAACATATTTACTCATATATCCCTTATTAATTAATTAACATATTTCATAATTTTGATAAAAGCTTCATTTAAATTTTTTATTTTTAGATAATAATTTTTTATTGCTTTACGTTTATCATCATTACTTTATATTTGATATTTTAAATTATATTTAAATCATCATATTAATATTATCTCAATATTTAATTTTTTTTATCTATATATAATATTGAATAGGTACATTTTGATTCAATACAAATAAAAGTTTGCTTAATTTTTTTTGAATAGATATTTAAAATAATTTCTATTTATAAAAAAATCTTCATATTAAAAATAGATTGGTACTTGTCTCATTTTTTTTTTGGTAATTTGACACTTCAAATCACTTTTTTTAAAAAATAAGCCAAACACAATTTGCTTATCAAATAAATTAGTCAAACACAAATTGTTTTTTTTTCTTTCATAAGTACTTTTCTAAAAAGTTTTTTTTTTAAAAAAATATTTCTAAAAATAAACAGATTTTAGCAACAATACAAAACAGACTGTAAGCCGGTTTAATTAGACTAATTTTTCACTTACACAAAAAATTGTTACACTTCCAAATATGCATGCATAATTATATTATGATAAGTTATTTCATGAAGGGAAATCAAACATTATGAGAATTACCAAAGAATGTGGAAGGTTTGTAATAAATGAAGTTTTTAAGCGACAAATAATATGTGCAAGAAACTACATTAAATATGCTCAGCTCATAATGAGTGAATAAATTATAAATTTGACATGTTAAAAAAGAAATTATAATGGGTGATTAAATTTGTTCCATACATTTAGGGAGATTTGAATGTGGAGGATTAACATAGGGGAGATTCGAATGCGGAGGATAAAAATAGGGGAGATTTGAATGTGGAGGATTAAAATAGGATTGTTGAATGCTTTTTAGTTGCTCACTGTTTATGTAATTTAAATATTATTATTTTATTTGATTTTGATTCAATAAAGGGCCGTAAATTTTGTACTGTTGTTGAACCTGCTTTTGAACACATAATTAAAAAAGATGAAATTTTATAATTGACATATATAAGACTAATTATTATTAGTTATGATATTATTCTTTATTTTTAAGTATTAACATTAAATAACTATGGGTTATAACATTTGTTAACTAAAACAAAGTTTAAGAAAAATGAAATATAAATGGGAAAATTGTATGAAATAACAAACTATTAATTCAAATTAAATGATATATTCATAGTTTATTTTAATTGTAATTCGCAGCAAACATCCCTTTTTTTGCCATATTATGTATACAATTAGCCATTTTCGGTATACAATTAGCAATTTTATACATTTTGGGTATCAAAATGTATAAAATGCGTTTGTGTTTGTATAAAGCAAGATAAAAGTGTATATACAAATACAAATACATATATTTTCGTCTTATACAGTTATAATTATACAAATACAAATCTTATTATACAAATTACAATGTATAAATGAATTTATACAAAACTGAACAATTTGTATAAAATTGGATGTTTGTAGCGAATTATACAAATCAAAAGCTCCATAGCAAACATAAAATTTGTTGTGAAGCGCAATTATGTAAAGTATAGCTATAACATACAAATATGATTTTTATGTTTGCTATATGTGAAAGTTGCTCAATATAAATTAACAGACAAAATAATAATCGTAATGATAATTAATAATAAGTATAAAATAAGGAGAGTCATAACAAAAAGAATATTTGTTTTCCATGTTTAGCTCAAAATAGTTAACCTGTTAATTGTCTATCAAAACTGATTTTGTTTTTAATCAATATTTGTTTTTTTTTCTATCATCGCTAAAAATAGTAGTCACCTTTGTCTTCTCTCACAATTTTTTTGTTTCATATTTATTTTCATTTTTTATACTGTGATGGAAGGTTTCTTATCAATATTAATAAAGTATGGTGATAGATGAGATTGCTTATATAATAATACACCAATTTCATATCATTATTTTAGGGAAAATGCACAAGTACTCCCCTCAACTATACGTGAAATCCCAATGACACACCTTAACTATACATGAGACATATTACCCCTGAATTATTTTAAAGTGTAATAAACGTACCCTTTCGTGCTGAGGTGGCACAAAAAGTGTGTTCACTCTCTTAGAGGCATGCGAGATACAGAAAAAGGTATTAAGATCTGATTAATATTGACACGTGTTCATTTTTAATTGGACATTTTTATAATTAATTAGTAGAGATAGTTAATTAACTTTTAAACTTAAATTGATATTTAAAAAAAAATTAAATTTCATTTTTTTTTTAATGAAATAGAGTCAATTTTTTTCATTTTTCACAACATATTAATTCTTTTCCGTGTTTTTCATTAATTTGTATAGTATCGAGAGAAAAAAAATTCTTTTTCATTGTTTACTCAAATAAATTACTTGAAATTCGCTAATGAGAATACAATCGCATATTAGGAATTTAATTTAGGCAACATATAAAGAGCATAATTTATATTAGAGTTTTAAAAAAAAATTATAAATAAATAATTTAATTACCATCCCCTCCTCAATTATCCATGTCATACCCCTACCCCCAGCCCTCACCCTGCCCCACCCACACACCCATTCCTCCCCCCCCTCCCTCCTCGCTTCAGTTCTCCACAACCTCCATGCCGCTTCAATTCTCCATCAATAACACCCTTCCTCCTTCTCTTCCCTTCTCACTTCAATAAGCCTTTATCTTAATCCAAATTCAATCAGAAAAAAATGACCCCATTTTTGAATTCTTCTCGAATTAGAGTTCAAAATTTAGGTAGTTTCTTCAATGGAGATTTTGGACCATGTTTTATGAAATTTATTTGGATTATTTGAATTGAAAGAAAAATAAAATTGATAGTAGATATTGAATCCGGTGGTAGTGAAGGAATAAATTTGGCGGTGGGTTATAATTTTCATGGTGATTGCTATGAGTTTTAATTGTTAAAATAAGCGGGTTTAGTGGTTATGGAGTGGGTGTTGATAATGAAGAAGAAGGAATCAAATGACATAGAATTTTATATTTTTTATAGATCTGATCATTTATTGACGTGGAGCTGACATAATGATGACTTGGAGGTAAGTATAAAACACCTCCCATCATGTGAGTGGCTATATAGGTTTTAGGTTGTGTTAAGGGTGTGTTTATTACACTTAAAAATAATTCACGGGGGTAATATGACTCATGTAAAGTTAAGGTGTTTCATTGGGATTTCGCGTATAGTTGAATGGGGTACTTTTGCATTTTTTACATAGTTCTATACAAGTTTCACATCAACAGCAAACACTGCATCTGTCACGACCCATACCGTCGTGATTGGCAGCCACACTAACCCGCCAGTGGGAGAACTATTACTACTAACAAACTAACCCCAAAACTAAACATTTAACGATACAGAAGCAGGTTTAAATGCAGAAATAAAGTGGAGTTCCCATAAACTTTGAAAGTCTAACAAATTGTTAATAAAACATTGCGGAAAACACCCCTAGAATCTGAAAGTCAATGTACCAAAACATCTAAAGTTCATCAAGTCTAAGGAAAATGGGTACAACCCAAACTAAACATACGAGTTAATCTAACTAGAAAGTCTGAGTTCGAAAGGAGTAGACTAAAACATAGAAGACCCATGACAGCCTGAAAGAACTAGTCCACCCTTGAATCCGATCTTGCTCATTGATCTCCTAAACGAGGTCTGTCCGTAGCCGCCTGAAGATGCCCTATACTCAACAAAGAAGGAGCAATTGCAAAATCAGTACACAACCACAGTGTACTGATAGGATCACACGGCTATTCAAGTAAGTGAAACATGTATATAAGCAGTCACAACATAGTAAACACACATATATAGAACATATACAATATTAGTTATGAGTTCAGGAGTAATGTACAATTCCACATTCTCAATAATACGCATATATGACAAGTCTATGGTCCTCTCATGTAACCCATACCCAAATTATTAGTGTGCCGGATCGTGATACCCAATCCAAGTTAGTGTATCAGAACGTGACACCCGTTCCAATATGTATGTTGGTACGTGACATCCGATCCCAGTTAGTGTGTCGGAACGTGACACTTGATCCATTCAACATGCCACATTCACAATCACAATGTACATTCACATTATCATACAAACAAGTGTTGATTCATGGCTTACAATCATCCATTCATGCTCATTTACATTAGGTGTGATCAATAGTGCAACATTTGCATGCATACATCCATTACAATGAACCAAATACTAACATACATTACAAAAACATGAAATCAAACCATCACCTACCTCGAACCCAAGCTTGAATCCTCCTAAGAAACTTGATTCTGCCATTTCCGAATTCTTTCCGCTTGTTTGTGGTCTAAAAACAAACAATTAATGCAAGGATCAATAATTAAGGTCTAATTTACCCGGATTATAACCAACCCAATAACCCAAGACCAAACCCATAATCCTAAGGTGCAACTAGGGCTTTTTCCCACCATCAACTTCAGGCAAAATCCTCCCCCAACAATAAATACCCATAAATTTACGTTCTATGGATCGAAAAACGGATTCAAGAAGTAAAAACCTTACCTTTAGCACCAAAAGTCATGGAAAACTGTCAAGAAATCGCCTGGGGTCATCTCCTAACTCTTAAGAACAAAGTTTGCAGAATAATGACATTTTTAGGGTTTATTTATTACTTAAGTCGCGACTGTCCCGCTGTGGTGGCCCCCATCCCACTACAACTGGCCCACCCTAGTGGGATAAATCCCTCTCTAACAGCTTACATGGAAATAGAGAGTCGGAATTTGAGTTCCAAACTCCCATTTCACAACACACCGTCATCCTATGACATTCGAGAACTAATCGTTCACGCTAAGATGAGTTTTGTGAGTTCTACTTGTCCGAATTCGATTCCATAAAGTTGTACGGGTTCCTTAAAGTCTTATCTAGCTACTCATGTTATAAAAAACACAATTAGATCTCTTATGCATTACCAGATTTCCTAGACCTCTCATGACTCCGATTTCGTCCAAATCAGGACTAGACTAGGAATTCCCAAGTTACTACCAAAAAATTTTCTGTCTCAAATTCTTTCCCCATTGGCTTTTCCCTAACGAAAAAAATTAGGTCGTTACAATAGATACCAATTTACCCATCAATCGTCCCCGAGTGATCAACTAGGAAAACCTTGCTAAAGTAAGGGTAGAGTAGTACCTGAATCATTGAATAACTGGGATACTTGTCTCGCATGTCCTTCTCGGTCTCCCAAGTGGCTTCCTCGACTAGACGATGCTTCCATTGAACTTTCACGAACTTAATATCCTTGGTCCTCAGCTTTCGGACATCACGATCAAGAATTGCAATCGGTTCCTCCTCATACTTGAGGTCTTTGTCTAACAAAACTGAGTCCCATTTTATGATGTAATCCATGTCACTATGATATCTCTTCAACATGGACATATGAAATACCGGATGGACTCCTGATAGGTTAGAAGGTAAAGCCAATCTATACGCTACTGGTCCTACACAGTCAAGAATTTCAAATGGTCCAATGTATCAAGGACTAAGCTTGCCCTTCTTGCCGAATCTCATCACCCCTTTCATGGGTGAAACCTTAAGAATAACTTTTCCCCCAGTCTGAAATGCCATGTCTTTTACCTTATGGTCTACATACTTTTTCTGTCGACATCTGCATGCTTAGCTTAGATGCTTCTTACCTTATCCTGAGCATCCTTCACTAAGTCAACCCCCAAAGGTTTCACATCTCCAGCCTCAAACGATCCTATGGGTGATCTACAGACCCTCCCATAAAGTGCCTCAAATGTTGCCATATCAATGCTGGAGTGGTAACTTTTATTATAAGAGAACTCACACAACGGTAGGAGCGTATCCCAGTGTCCTCCAAAGTCAATCACACATGCTCTCAATATGTCCTATAACACTTGAATTGTCCTCTTTGACTGCCCGTCCGTCTGTGGATGGAAAGTTGTGCTAAAAGCTAGTTGAGTACCCACCTCCTCATGCAATATTTCCCAAAACATGGATGTGAACTGCGTACCACAGTCTGAGATAATAGAAAGGGGCACTCCGTGCAGCCTCACTATCTCTTTCACATAAACCTTAGACAACTGATGAGCATTATAGTTTGTTTTGACTTGAATAAAATGGGTTGACTTAGTTAATCTGTCAACCACTACCCAAATAGAATATTACTTTCCAAATGTCTTGGGAAGACCAACCACGAAATTCATAGCTATCATTTCCCACTTCCATTCCAGAATTGGCATTCTCTCAAGCAAACCTGCCAGCCTTTGATGCTCATATTTCACTTGTTGGAAATTTTGACACTTAGCAACAAACTCCACTATATCTTTCTTCATGCCTGACCACTAATAAAGTTGCTTCAAATCTCGGTACATCTTGGTCATACCCGGATGAATGAAATACTGTGAACCATGGGATTATGTCAATAAATTCTGAATCAAGTCGTCCACTCGGGGAACACAAATCCTACCTTTAAAACTGAGCGCACCCACTGCATCAAAAACCATATATTGTGCCTTACCAATCACTGTCTTCTTTCTAAGCTCATTCAAGTTCTCATCCTCAAACTGTTTGGCCTTGATATCCTCAATGAAGGTCGCCCTAACCTCAATGTTAGCTAACACCCACCTTTTTTAGAGATGCCCAACTACATGAACTTAGACTCCAAATGTTGAATTTCTTTAGCCAAAGGTCGGTTGGTCACACCCAAGCAAGCTAGACTACCTATACTCGCCGCCTTCCGGCTTAATGTGTCTGCCACCATGTTAGCCTTACCCGAATGATACTGGATGGTCACATCATAATCCTTGAGTAACTCCATCCACATTCGTTGTCTCAGATTTAGATCCTTTTGAGTAAATACATGTTGTAGGCTATGGTGGTCCCTAAATACCTCACACTTGACACAATAAAGATAATGCCGCCAGATCTTGAGAGTAAACACTACCGCTACTAACTCCAAATCATGTGTCGGGTAATTTTGCTCATGTAATTCTACCGCCGCGATGTGTAAGCTATGGCATTTTTATCCTGCATCAATATGACACCCAAACCTGAATGTGAAGCTTCAAATAAACAATGAAACTTTACCTTCAATCGGTAGTGCTAGAATATGTGTTGTGGTTAGAAGAGTCTTGAGCTTTTGAAAGCTCTCTTCACATTTTTCGGTCCATTCGAAAGGCACCTTCTTTTTGGTCAACCTTGTCAGCTGTGTGGCAATATAAGCGAAGTTTTTCACAAACCGTCGATAGTAACTAGCGAACCCCACAAAACTCCTATTTTCAGTTACCGAGCTAGGCAGAACCCAATTCCTGATTGCTTTAATATTTTTGGGATCTACCATTACCCCTTCCCTTGAAACTACATGCCCCAAAAAGGCAACCAAGTCAACCAAAATTCACACTTAGAAAATTTTGCATACAACTTTTGTTTCCCAAGAACACCCAGAACAATACGAAGATGGTCAGTATGCTCTTCCTTACTTTTTGAATAAACCAAATTCATCAATAAATAATATAACAAACGAATTAAGAAATGGTTTGAACACACCATTCATCAAACTCATGAAAGCTTTGGGCACATTTATCAACCCAAACGACATAACTAGAAACTCATAGTGCCCATAGAGGGTTCTGAATGTCGTTTTTGGTATTTCCTCAAGCCTAATCTTTAAATGATGGGTAACCAGACCTTAAATCAATCTTAGAGAAAACTGATGAACCCTGCAATTGGTAAAAAAGATCATCTATCCGATGCAGTGGATACTTGTTCCGAATGGTGAGCCTATTCAATTAGTGATAGTCTATGCACATCCTTATACTACCATCCTTTTTCTTAACAAACAAAATAGAAGCATCCCATGGTGAAACATTGGGAAGAATGAATCATTTATCAAGAAGCTATTGGATTTGAGCCTTAAGCTCTCTTAATTTTGCCGGAGCCATACAATACGGAAGAATAAAAATGGGCTGGGTACCAAGTTCCAAATCAATGCAGAAATATATATCTCTATTCGGAGGCATACTAGGAAAATCAGTAGGAAACACTTCTCTAAATTTTGACACCACAAGAATAGACTAAATAGGGGGAGACTAAACCTCAACATCCCGAATATGGGCCAAATAAGCAAAACAACGCTGCCCCACTGGTTTCCTTAGCCCTAATGGAGGATATGATCTTAGTTGGATTAGGCTTATACACCCCTTCGCACTCTAACTTTTCCATACCGGGGGATCTCTAGAGTCACAAACTTAGTATTGCAATTAAGCACAACATAATTGGGGACAACCAAGTCATGCCTAAGATGATATCGAAGTCAGTAATATCCAAAATAACCAAACCAACCCAAGTATGAAAACCCATAAACAAGATAGGACAAGCACGATAGACATGGGTGACTATGACAGACTCTCCAACAGGGGTAGAACCATGGATGAGGGAATCAAGTACATCACAAATCATATCAAATCCCAAGGCAAACTGAGCGGACACATAAGAATAAGTAGAACCCAAATCAAACAAAATAGTAGCCATCCGGTCACATAGAAGAATAGTACATGTGATTACTGCATCAGAAGACTCTGCCCCGCTCTTGCCCGGAAAGGCATAACACTGAGCCTTGTCATCTTGACGGGCGACCTCCTTGCCTGGCTGCACTGCACCTCTGCCTACATTACCAATTCCCCTACCTTCACGACCTCATTGATTTCCTCCTCGCCCACCTTGTGGACATCCTCGACCATTATTACCATTGCCCGCGGGTACCACTGCTCTAGACTGTTGTTGTGCAAAATCCAACATGCGTGGGTGGGGACAATCTCTCCTCATATGTCATGTTCTCCACAATTATAACAAGTGTGATCAAAAGATGGCCTGTTTCCCGCCGAAGACCCGGCTTTCTGGCTATCTTGAATCAAATTCTGATGTGGAGTTTCTGAGTAATTACCTATAGAAGCGGGCATATAGAACTAAATTGGTAGGGCTGCAAGTGTCCCCCCCCCCCCCCCCCATGAACCTCTGGAGTAGGAACTCTGAAAGTTACATGTGCTCTTAGATTTCTTAGCCAACACCTTAGCCAGCCGATTGCACCTTACTCCTTCCACTTTTTTCACAAAATCTGTTACCTCATTAAAACCTTTCCCTGCAGAAGTCATGTGCATCGACAATACATGTAACTCAGAGTTCAGTCCCTTGACGAATAGATGAATCCTCTTCCTCAGTAGTCACCAATTATGTAGCATATCTAGACAAGGCATGAAACTTAGCCTCATAAGTAGACACAAACATACTACCTTGCTCCAAAGCCATGACCTCATCCTTCTTACGATCTCTCAAGGTTCGGGGTACAATTTTTTCCAGAAACATAACATGAAACTAGGTCTAAGTGAGTGGGGGTAGAACTGATGATCTGCATTCCACATATGCTCTCTACCACTGCTTTGCCTCGCCCTGAAGTTGGAAAGTCACAAACTCTACTCCATGCTGGTGTACAATACCTAACTTATGCAGACTCTCATAACAATCCAAGATGAATTTGTAGGCGTCCTCACTCTCAAAACCATGGAACACAGGGGGCTTCAGCTTTAGGAACTTAGTCAACATCTCATGCTCATTACCAGTCATTACATGACCCAACAAAGGATAGAAAAATGTGTCATTACCTAATGTTGCACCTCTCATAGGACTGGTAACAGTTGTAGGGCGGTTGGTTGGGGGTTGAGTAGCTTGCGGTGCTAGGAGGATTCCAAAACCAACCAATCCCTTCAGAAAAGACATGATTTGTTGAGCTAACACTGGGTCTAAGGGAGGAACACCGGTATTCCTAGACAGTGCATCCTCTTTCTGTCCAACATCCCTCTCGTCCTGAATCTCCACATTCTCTTCTACCTCTTCATGATGTACGGGAGGAACATCATCTCTAGGTGAATTTTTGACATGTGCTCCATCCCTAGTAGGTGTTACCATTCCTCGATCTCTACCCCTGCCTCGACCAGGACCTCTCGATGTGGACTCCTCAACTGGCTCATTGATGGGAGCTACAGACCTGACGCCATTGAATCTAGTGTTAACCATCTGCGAACAAAAGAGTGAAGGAGGTTAGATACCAATTTGGATCGCCAGATACCAATTGGAATCAAGTTATAGAATGAAAGGAGACAAGAGAAAACAGAGAGATTTCCTAAAATCCTATAGCCTCTCGAAGAAAAGTACGGATGTCTCCGTATCGTTCTGCAAGACTCTACTAGACTCATTTTGGTACACCGAGATCAACGAACCTAGGCCTCTGATACCAACTTTGTCACGATCCAGATTGTCGTGATTGACACCCACACTAACCCTCCGGTGGGAGAACCATTACTACTAACCAACTAACCCCGAAACAAAAAAAATTAAAAATACTGAAGCAGGTTTAAATGCAGAAATAAAGTGGAGTTCCCATAAACTCTGAAAGTCTAACAAATCGTTACTAAAACATTGCCGAAAACATCCCTATAATTTGAAAGTCAATGTACCGAAACATCTAAAGTTCAACAAGTCTAAGGAAATTGCGTACAACCCAAACTATATACATACGAGTGGATCTAACTAGAAAGTCTGAGTCCGAAAAGAGTGGAATAAAACATAGAGGACCCATGGCAGCATGAAAGAACTAGCTCACCCTTGAATCTGATCTTGCTCACTGATCTCCTAAACGGGGTCTATCCGTAGCCGCCTGAAGATGCCTTGTAATCAATATAAAAGCAGTAAGTGCGGAATTAGTATACAACCACAGTGAACTGGTAGGATCACACGTATATACCAGTAAGTGAAGCATATATATAAGCAGTCACAACATAGTTAACACACATATATAGAACATATACAATATCAGTTATAAGCAGTCACAACATAGTTAACACACATATATAGAACATATACAATATCAGTTATCATGTCAGGAGTAATGTACAATTCCAGATTCTCAGTAATATACATATATGAAAAGTCAATTGTCCTCTAATGGAAATTATACTGAAATTGTTAGTGTGCCGGATCGTGACACCAATCCAAGTTAGTGTATCGAAACGTGACACCCGTTCCAATATGTATGTTGGTACGTGACATCCGATCCTAGTTAGTGTTTCAGAACGTGACACCGATCCATTCAACATGCTACAATCACAATCACACTGTACATTCTCATAATCATACAATCAAGTGGTAATTCATAGCTTACAATCATCCATTCATACTCATTTACATTAGGTGTGATCAATAGTGCAACATTCACATACATACATGCATTACAATGAAGCAAACACTAACATACATCTCACAAATATGAAATCAAACCATCACCTACCTCGAACCCAAGCTTGAATCCTCCTAAGAAACTTGATTCTTCCCTTTCCAAATTATTTCCACTTGTTCGTGGTCTAAAAACAAACAATTAATGCAAGGATCAATAATTAAGGTCTAATTTACCCGGAATAGAACAAACCCAAGAACCCAAGACCTAACCCATGATCCTAAGGTGCATCTATGGATTTTTCCCACCATCAACTTCAGGCCAAAACCCTCCCCCAATGATAAATACCCATAAATTTACGTTCTACGATTTAAAAAATGAATTTGAGGAGTAAAAACCTTACCTTTAGTTCCAAAAGTCATGGAAAACTGTTAAGAAATCGCCTGAGGTCGTCTCCTAACTCTTAAGAACGAAGTTTGCAGAATAATGACATTTTTGGGGTTTATTTCCAACTTAAGTCGTGACTGTCCCGCTGTGGCGGCCCACATCCCGTTATAGCGGCCCCGCCCTAGCTGGATAAATCTCGCCCTGGCAGCTTGCACGGAAAGAGAGAGTCGGAATTTGAGTTCCAAACTCCTATTTCACAACACACCTTCATCCTATGATATTCAAGAACTACTCGTTCATGTCAAGATGAGTTTCGGGAGTTCTGCTTGTCCGAATTCGATTATGTAAAGTCGTACGGATTCCTTAACGTATTATATATCTACTCATGTGATTAAAAACATAATTAGTTCTCTAATTCATTACCAGATTTCCTAGACCTCTCATGACTCTGATTTCGTCCAAATCTTGACTAGGCTAGAAATTCCCAAGTTACTACCCAAAAGTTTTTTGACCCAAATTCTTTCTCCATTGGCTTTTTCCTAACGACGGAAATGAGGTCGTTACATGTACATACCAGATTCATACCAAATATGTCGTATCATGTATATGTTAAAAATGTCCCTAAAATTGTTATATCATAATTGTTTTTCCTCATTGTCTCACAATAGTCATTACTATTGCTTAGGTTTCATATCACCGGCCACAACTTATTTGGAATTGAACCATAGTTATTGTTATGGTTATAATTTGGTTACAGAGAATTAATTATCAACAAAGCAGTAGGTGGCATCTGAATGGAATTGTTCACAACTGAATATTCTAAACCAAAATTTTGACACATTACATATTAAAATCTCACAGCATATTTTGTGAGCACTTTAACTCCAAAATATCCATAAATAATAATAAAGACGACCTTACTTTCCTAACAATCAAGAAGAAAAAAGCATGTTGGTTAACATATTTTTCAAAAAGATAGCTTGTCGGGTTGTATTCAAGTTTACAGTTCACAAATTTAATTGAAAGAAGCCAAAAGAAAGAGTTATTACTTCTTTATCAAAAAACAAAAAAAACTTTATCAAAAGAAAGAGTCATCACTACAACAAATATGATCTTTAACGGTAATTAATAGCTTAAATGCGCTAAATAAGTATTTTCAGAGGCAATTGGTACTCTATATAAGTGTCCCTAAAGTGTATAGAAATATTGAATCTAATGACAATTAATTAATGTTGGTAAAAGCTCTAGCACTCTTCGTTAATGTGCATATTTATTGCCGATAAAATTATTTTTTGTATAGTGTATTTTGGAAATTTGTTAGTTTCAAGAAAACTTGATATCTTATATGCCCAAAAAGAAGAGACGGGGAAATATGACAAATTAGTTAACTTGCGATAAAAGAAGTGGACTAATTGTCTCTATACTAATATTGTAGGAAGAGTGCAATGGCATACAAAATGTTAGTACCTAAGAAAAATAATGAAAATAATATCCTAACTGTGGCAAGCAAGACAACAATCTGTTTGGTTCTTTTAACAAACTTCATCATTGGTTCCATATTAGTTATCACATATTTTTTATTGTGTGCTATCAAATATAGCACAACCCACAAGCAATTTTCCCAAAAAGTATACGAAGAAACTCGTAGAAAGGGACAAAAGAGAGATAAATTTTCAATCATCCTCATTGGGTTTCTTAACAAAGTTAAAAAAATCACCAAAATAGCAAAAAGAAATTGCATAGATACATGAATTATTATGACGTACAGTAAAGGATTAAGCTTCATGAAATAGGAGGAATACAACTTTGAGGAATGAAACACACTTCATAAGAAGCTTAATTTATGTATTTGATTTTGACTCCCCTATAGAGAAAAAAACCTACAAATAATAGTGGCAGAAATAAAAGTTTTGTTTACTAAAGAACCAAATGTAATGAATTCAACCATTTCAGCAGCGTTATGAGTTGTGGACTGAGAGGTACAAGTGTAGTAATGTCGCATTGCAATTAAAATCAATTTTCTTTGTTTATATGAAGAAACCTATAGAAAGGGACAAAAGAGAAGATCAATTTTCAATTATCCTTGTTAAATTTTTTAACATAGTTAAAACAATCACCAAAATAGCAAAAGGAAATTGTCATAAGTACATGAATCACTATGACTTATAGTATAGATTAATGTCCATGAAATAAGAGGAAAAAAACTTTGAGGAATAAAACAAACTTCATAAGGAGCATAATTAATGTATTTGAATTCGACTACCCTATAGCGGAAAAAAACCTACAAATAATAGTGACAGGGAATCGCTCTATTTATAGACAACAAAGGGTAGTGTGAACAAATATATATTGTGACTTATTGGAAATGTCACAACTCTTTGGAAAAGTTAGAACCCTTCGGAATGGTCAGAACCTTTCATAAAAGTCACAATTTTTCATAAAAGTCGCAACTTTTCATAAAAATCACTACTTTTCATAAAAGTCACAACATTTCATAAAAGTCACAACTTTTCATCAAAGGGGAAGACTAATTTTGGAAATAAATAAATTAAAAGGGAATCCTAGTTTGTGATGGCGCCACCTAGGCAGGCCTAGGGTTCTCTTTTATATATATGATATATGATTTAAGCTAAAAATAAATGGGGAGGGGGGGGGGGGGACTACAGTGAGAGAAAGTGATGGAATGGGGTAAGAAAAATATTTTACATTTTATTTTATAAAAATATTATTTTTTGAGATAATAATTTTTTAATCTTTAATTTTAACTAATACTTCGTTTATTTAATATTTGTCAAAATAGAATGTTTTGTCCATGTGAAGTATGATGTGACAATTTTATTAAGTAAAAGAGGGTGTATTACACACACCATGATGAAAATATTATAAAAGAGGAAGGTGTGTTTCTCAAACTAATAAGTGATAGTTTTTGTATAAAACTCAGTCTCTCGATAATTTAGGTATGAAACTCAAAAAAAGATACAGTTTAGGTGTGTTTTTGATACTTACTAATTAATTTATAAATTAAAACTGATCTGTTAATACTTATAATTAAAACTTTATGAGTAGTAATAAAAAAATAGATATAAAGGTTGTAATATTAACTCTTAAATAGATGTGTGGTGTGATATTTACATTAAAATATTACTGTATAATGTTTAATTAGATGTTTTATTATATTTTAATTTAATGCAAACGTAAAATTGTAATCCAATTTTGATGATACAAGCCTTTAGTATACAACAATATAGGATAATATGATATGACAAAATATAGAATAACTAATTAGTTTTTAAAAGGGTAAAAATGTCTAAGATCTTTCTATAGATATTTTCTTCTTTCAACTTTTGATTTAATATTTTCCCACTTTAAATATTTAGTATTAGTATAATATGTTATGCTAACTATTTTATATTTAGTTAGTTAGATGTATTATAATATTTTAATTTAGTAAAGGGATAAAATGATAATCACATTTTGAATGTTGGAGCTTCCCACTTTTAATATGATACATGTTATGATGATAACATGATGATGATATAGTGGAATTAGAATGATGATTTTAAGAATAAAAGAATAACTTTTAAAATATATTAGGCTTAAGTCATCTACGACCCCTCACCTCCACCCCACCGCAGGCCAACCACCTCTCCCTTTCTTCTTTTTTCCCTAATTTACCCTTGTCCACCATTGTTAATTCTCCATTTTGAAAAATTGGAGGTTTTAATATATATACATAGACATATACATATATATATATATATGTATATATATATATATATGTATATGTCTATGTACATATACATGTATATATGTATATGTATATATATGTATATATGTAGGTATATATGTATGTATATATATGTATACATATACATGTATATATGTATATGTATATGTATATAAGGTATGAATTTATCATTTTTGTTTTTCTCTATACCTTTTTTCTTATTCTTATTTAAATTGATAGTGTTTTTTTGAAAGATATGTTCTTCCTTTATTTATTTTGATTTTGAATGTGTTTTTTTTTCTATTTCTGTTCGATTTGTGGGGAAGAATGTGGGTCGGTGGAGGTGAGAGGGAGAGAGAATAATGGTCTCCATTTTTTGCGACAAAGAAGATGTGAATGGTGGTCTCTATTTTTTGCGACAAAGAAGATCTGAATGGTGGTCTTCATTTTTCTGATAAAAAAGACGTAGATAATGATCTTCATTTTCAGGCAAAGAATTGTGATGGTTGTCTTCATTTTTTCCATAAAAAAGATGACAAGGTAGTTCTAAATCTAAAAATTAATTGTATAATGATTAAAATATTTTATTTTTTTTTTAAAAGAAGAGGAAATTTGTTAAAAGAATTGGTGGTGGTTTTGGAGAAGTGGTGGCCTTAGGCCTGGTGGTAGCAGCGTCAGATGGACTTGAAAGAGGGAAAAGAGAAAAATATTTGTTAATTTTTAAATAGTAATGTTAATATATCGTTGTCACGCGCCCAACAAGGTGTATATTACATTTTTTGTGCCATCTCTGTGTAAAGTGTCTAAGTAGTTCAAATTCGAGAAGGTACATGTGTTCAATAGGTACAAGTTCTAGTTGAGGTGTCTAAGTGAATTATTCGGACAACTTCAAGGGGTCACAAATGACTTAAGCCAATATATTACGGTACTTAATATGATATGACATTTAGAAAGAGGATATCATGTGGGTATATTGAAGGAGATGTTTAACATTAAATTATTTCTTTCTCTTTCTCTCTCTTTATATATACACACACACTTCCTTCTTTCATTTTATGTGATACCGTTTGACTTGACACGATATTTAAGAAAAAAAGGAAGACTATTAAAATTTGTGGTCTAAAACAACCCTGAGATATTTGTGTGGTTGAGAATGATTTCATTAGGGGTAAAAGAGGAATTTTAAATATAAATTATTTCTAAGTATATAGTAAGGTGACATTCTTTTTGGAACGAACTAGAAAGGAAAGGATGCTACATATAATGGGACAAAGGGAGCAGAGGCGGAGCAAGGATTCCAAGTCAGTGGGTTTTAAATTTTTAAAAAGAACAATGATCTTAACCTAAAGTAACAATCATCAAATTAACGAACAAATACAAGTATTTAATTCACTAAAAAAATGTTGAATTCCTTAAACATTATATAAATATAAGCACTATCACTACAATTGCACTCGAAGAATTGTCATATTTTGAAAACGATCAATGATCAAATCATTAGGTACACTTTAAAATAATTCATCTTCTATATAACAAACTAAACAATCATTTAAAAAGTCATCACCAATTCTGCTTTGAGGAAAAAGCTCTTTCCACTGTTGCAGTAGCCACAAGTAATATCAAGCTTAACTTCACAAGAAAATAAACAAGTCCCCATGTGTTGTGCATATTTGTTTTAACCAATGCCATCAAAAGATCTCAAAGCCCTTTCAAATTTGAGAAAGCGTTGTCCACTTTACTTACATAGTAAATATAAGTGTCTAAATCAAAACTAAGCACTTCAATTTTGGAAGCACCAAATTCATTTGGATAATACGCTGCAAGCTTTATGATCTTTTTTTTTTATCATAATTTATAAAGGAATTCTTAGGACTCAAACTAGCCATTCCAAGAAGTAGATCAATATTCACTTTATTAAAGTGATTGTTATGTTCTGAAAGTTGCAAATCAATAACAACATAAAAAACTTCCATATGCAAATGATGAGAATGCGTAACACTTGAACTTTTACGCTTCAACTTTACAAAACCATATTTCTCATCCATTTTAGGGATCATAATATCATTCTTTTCACAAAATAGGCATATATCTTCTACCAAAGAATTCCATTTAGATTCCCTCATCGATTGCAATTGTCTCTTTGCAAGATTGACAAGTGTCACGATAAAAAAATGGACAAGTTGTCACTTGTCTATTCCCACCAAAATAAGTCATCTTCACCCAACGAAACGAAAGAAAAATGGAATTACAGTAAAAACAGGAACAAGATAAAGTGGAAAACTTATTCTTCTATTTAATCCCCCAAAATATGGTTGTCACATGTACAAACCACTAATACATAAGTGTGGAATTTAGAAATTAATACAAGTGTCAACCTTTGTTTCTCAAATAGAACAAAGTGTAAGAAAATAAAAAGGAGGGCCTGCCGGGTGACAAGAAACTACCTCTTCAAATCCTTGACAAACCTCGAGATTGAAAGAGCGAAATATGTCACAGAGTCCAGGATCGAAACCTACTGTAAGTGTAGAAGCAAGGGGTGAGTACAAACAAAATGGTACCCAGCAACCAACCTACTAAACGAAGCAACTAGCTAGAAAATGAACACCCCCGGCTCTCCAACCGAACCTCCTCAAACTCCAACCTCTATAGAAATCATCCCAACCTAGCAATTCTTCCTTACATGGCTCGTAAGACCCAATATTCACAGTTTAATATTCACAATTCAACAGTCAAACAAATCACATAAGTCAATCTCAAAGACAAGTAGTTCATTCACACGCAACAAACATATCAATCTCAAGTATCAAGCAAGTCACGCATAAACATCAAAGGCATCAAGTCACATAGTCAATCTCTCGCCGGAAAACATTTCCCATCGACACATTATCACTCCCAAAACCAATTCTTATTGGCTTTATATCAAATCACTAGCTGCAAATATTTCTCATCGGCATTATATATTAAATCACTAGCCGTAAGCACTTCCCATCGGCTTTATATAAATCACTAGCCAAAAACATTTCCCATCGGCTTTATATCATTAGCCGAAACCATTTCCCATCGGTTTTTCATCACATGTCTCATCACAATGTTCATAATCAATGCATACAAACAATATCACACCACACGGAAGAGACAACAAATCCTACTATTTAAGTCCACATTCATGTTTTCAGGCATTTGTTCAATCAATCAACAAGGATTACATTAAGGCAATTCACAACATCATGTTCAACACATAGAATTTTTCATTTTAACCCCATTTTATTAATTAAGATGTAACTAGTGGACAATTTAACCTTTCACCTTATCCCTATTACTCACAACACACAAACAAAAAAAGGAAGCATACAAATTCAACTAGAATACAAGGTTTAGGAAGGCACTTGCCTTAAATTAATCAACAATCACTCAAAGAGTGGAGTCTTTCCCTCCCAAACTACTTCCAAAGCCACAAAATCTAAAATAATGAAGTATTCACAATCACCCGTCGAAAACAACACTTCCCACATCAATTACGTAAATAATTAAATGGGTCAAGTAACTCAAAACCCAATATCAAAATGGAGGTTTGAATCCGGAAAACAATATTTGAAAATATTGTTTAAAGGCTTTAGGAAATCATTAGTGAAAATTATTTCGAAAAAGCGATCAAAACCACATAAAAATTACCAATTTACTAAATTTTTGGGTTCTTAAAAAACCTTGCAATTTAACCCACCAAAATCCCACAATTTGATGTTAAAACTCATAATTAATTAATAGAAAATGAAGGTTTAAGATCAAGAAAACTTACCAAAATAATTTAGCACGGAAAATCCTTTCAAAATTGCCACAAAGGGTTCTCCAAGTTCAAAAATTGTGAAATGGTACTTAATCCCCAAAATTTGCAGCAAAAACCCTCTCTGATGACGCACCAACCAGGGATTCGCTTAAGCAAACCCTGCCATAAGCGCAGACATCGCTTAAGCGAAGCCTCTTTCGCAAAAGCGAAAGTCGCTTAAGAGATATGCCTATTACTTAAGCGAGGGTCGCTTAAGCGGCTGCCTTCGCAAAAGCAAAGCTTGCAGACACCAACAACTTCAGCCAATTTCCCAAACATCTAAAGGACCCTCAGGATTGTTTGGAAACCCGTACACACAAACCATATATGCAAATAAATTACACTCAACGTTTAGGACTCAATGGAACCATCAAAACATGAATTTGAGGTCTCCTAGACCTGACATCCGTGAAAGCCACAAGAAACTAACTCACACCCAAAAAGGCTAAAAATAGCTCAGGACCTCTCAAAAATAAATAAGGACCTCACCTAGGCCCAAAATCATCTCCCAAATCAAATGGAACTCTCAGAATCCCAATTCGAGCATCTGAATCCCAAATGTTGGCCATATTAAACCCGAAGGCTAAATTCCACAATTTCACAACTTAGGACCTCAAATCCTCAAAAAGACTCCAACTTTGCAACCGACAACTCTCACGGATCAGATTTCACATATCTAGACGGATGGACTCGAAGGAATTTCATTTTGACACTCGAAACTCCAAAAGACCCCAAAAACAACTTTCTTAACAACTTATCCTTTAAAACTCACAAACTTACCAAATTCTCATCTTTTAACTCAAAGATCCAAAACCAAATTTTCAAACTCAATCATAAAAGACTTGGGGTCGACATAAAAAGGGAAAAAATAGTAATTTCACAAAAAATTTCCAAAAATAACTGACCGAGCTGTTACATTATCCAGTACTAAAAACCATGGTCATCCTCGAACATAAAACAAAGTAAAGTACCTAAAGCTTCGAAAAGCTGAGGATATCTACCCCGCTTATCTGAATCTGTCTCCTAAGTCACCTCACCAATTGAACGATGCTTCCACCACACCTTCACTGAAGCAATCTCTTTGGTCCAAAACTTTTGAACCTGCCTATCCAAAATGTCTATAGGCTCCTCATCAAAAGATATGTCTGCACCCAACTCAACTGAATCAAGGGAAAGTACATGGAACTCATCCGACGTGTCTTTTCGAAGCATGGAAACATAAATTACGGGATGCACAAATGACAAGCTAGGTGGAAAGGCCAACTTATAGGCCACCTCTCCCACACGACTCAAAATCTCAAAGAGTGCAATGAATCTAGGGCTAAGCTTGTGTTTTTTTTTTTAACCTCATCACACCCTTCATGGGTGACACTCAGAGATAAACATGAACACCCTCTATGAATACAAGGGTTCGAACCCTCCAATCCGAATAACTCTTTTGTTGACTCTGGGCTATCCACAGTCTACCCTAGATCATACAAACTTGCTCCATAGCATCTCTAAGAAAGTATGTATCCAATGAGTCCATCTCAGATGAATCAAACCATCCGATCGGATATCTACATTGTCTTCCATACAACACCTCAAAATGGGCCATCTGAAAATGGAATGATAGATATTGTAATAAGAAAACTATGCTAAGGGAAAATGTTGATCCCATTTAGCACCAAAATCAATCACACAAGCTCGGAGCATGTGCTCCAACACTTGAATCATTCACTCGGACTAACAATCTATCCGAGGATGGAAAGTTGTACTCATATCTAACAAAGCACCCAAACCATGCTGCATTGGCCTTTCATAAATGGGAAGTGAAAGAGGAACCTCGATCAAAGACAATAGAAACTAGAACCCCATGAAGTCACATAATTCGACTAATAGAAAGCTCGGCTAGCTTCTTTGTCGTATACTTCACCCAAATTGGGTGAAATGGGTAGACTAGGTCAACCTATAAACAACCACCCAAATGAAGTCATAACCACCCACAGTGTTAGGTAGTCCCACAACAAAGTCCATAGTGATCCGCTTCCACTTCCAAGTAGGAATGGGCATCCTTTGAGATATAACTCCAGGCCGCTGGTGCTCACACTTAACCTGATTACTTGTCAAACACCTCGAGAAAAAATTTGCAATATCTCTCTTCATACCATACCACTAAAAATACTGGCTCGAGTCATGATACATCTTCGCCGCACCTGGATAGATGGAATATGGGGAATAATGTGCCTTCTCAAGAATCAGTCTAATCAACTCACCTACCTTGGGCACATAAATCCTGCCTCAAATCCGCAAGACACCATCAGAATCAAGAATGACCTCTTTGGATTCCCCTCTCATCACCTTGTCTCAAATGAGACATAGTTTCTCGTAATCAAATTGATGCTCACGAATCTGCTTCACTAAAGAAGAAAGAGCATCAATAAAAGCAATCAAACCACATATCTCCTAAAAAATCCATAACCATACGAGAGTGTTGGCTAACCTCTGAACATCTATAGCCAGTGGTCTCTCCTCCACTATATTAGCGACAAGACTTCCCATGCTAGAAGTATTCTTACTGAAAGCATCATCCATCACACTGTCCTTCCCTAGATGATACAAGATAGTGATGTCATAGTCTTTTAATAGCTCAAGTAATCTGCTCTGCCTCAAATTCAGATCTCTCTGACTGAAGATAATTGAAAACTCCTATGATCTATGAAAACCTCAAAATGAACTCCATACAGATAATGTCTCCATAACTTAAGCACAAATACTAATGCTGCCAACTCTAAATAATGGGTAGGGTAGTTCCTCTCATGGATCTTTAACTACCTAGAAGCATTGGCAATCACCTTACCCTTCTACATAAGAACACCACCTAAACCGACTGAAGAGACATCACAATAAATAGTGAAGTCTACACCCTTCTCGGGCAAAGTCAAAACAGGAGTCGAAGTCAACAAGGTCTTGAGCTTTTGAAATCTCTCCTCACACTCATCGAACAACTGAAAACTGACACTCTACCGAGTCAATATAGTCAAAGGAGATGTAATGGTAGAGAAGCTCTGAAAAAATTGTATGTAATAGCCCGCAAGTCCCATAAAACTCTGTATCTCAATAACCGATGTAGGTCCGGTCCAACCCCTTACTACCTTAATCTTGGATGGATCAACCCGAACACCCTCCTTGGACACTACGTGCCCCAAAAAGGTCACTGAATCAAGCCAAACTCACACTTTGAGAACTTGGTTTAAAGTTTTTCTTCCCTAAATCTCTGTAGTACAATCCTCAAATGCTGATCGTGATCCTCCTCGGTCTTGGAGTACACCAAGATTCATTAATAAACACTAGCACAAAGGAACCCAAATTAGGTCGGAACACCCCGTTTATCAACTCCATGAACGCTGCAAATGCGTTAGTAAATTTGAAAGACATCACAAGAACTTCATAGTGCCCATAGTGAGTCCTGAAAGTTGTCTTAGGGATCAATGCCCTAATATTCCATTGGTGATAACCAGATCTCAAGTCAATCTCAGAAAACAGAGATGCACATTGAAGCTGGTCAAACAAATCATCAATACGAGGAAGAGGGTACTTGTTCTTTACTGTCACTTTGTTTAACAGTAGTTAATCAATACACATCCTCATGGATCAGCCTTCAACCTCACAAACAACATAGGAGCGCCCCATAAGGAAACACTAGGGCGTATAAAACTCTTAGTCAAAAAATATTGCAACTAATCATTCAATTCCTTCAACTCCGCTAGAGCCATACAGTAAGGAGAAATAGAGATAGGCTTGGTGCTAGGCTCCAAGTCAATAGTGAAATCAATATCCCTATCAGGAGGAACACCTGGAAGATTAGTAGGAATCACATTTGAAAATTCTTGAACCGCAGGCGCAGAATCCATCGGAGGTGGCTCCACACTAGTATCCCTAATGAAATCCAAGTAGGAAAAACACCCTCTATCAGCCAATCTTTGAGCTCTACTGAAGGAGATGACCTTCCTAGGGTAAGAACTACTAGCACCCGTCCACTAAACTCTCGGGACACGCGACATAACTAAGGTCACAGTGTTAGCATAACAATCAAGAATAGCATGATGCAGAGAAAGACAATCCATAAGCAAGATAATATCAAGGTCTACCATCCCTAAAATGATTAGATCTACGCAAGTATTATACCCAGCAAAAGAACCAAGACATGATCGATACTTTTGATCCACCACTAAGGATCTGTCCACTAGTGTAGAAACATTAATATGCATAGGTATGCAAACAAACATCATATCAAACCCAGTAGCAAAATAAGAAGACACATATGAGAAAATAGATCCCGAATCAAAATATACAAATGCATATCGATTGAATAATAGGACGATACATGTGATCACAAAATCCGAAGTCTAAGCCTTAGGCCTTCCTGGAAAACCATAACACTGGCCATCTCGGCTGCCTGCAACCTGAGTAGAACCTCTTCCTCCACCCTACGGAGCTGGAGAACCTCTACCAGTAGTCCTGCCACCTCTAGTGGACTGGACTCTACCCAACCTCTGGCCAGAGGCGCTCAAACCCTAGTTGGGGTAGTTGAATATGGAAGTTGAGGTCTTGATTAAGTCTATAGAGGACATTGTCCACCACTCTCTAGCGTGACCACGATGCTGAAGTACAAAAGACCAGATACCATTAGCACCCACCATACATACTGCCTCAAGCATCTCATGGAACAAGGTCAAGAACTCACTAGCTTTCTCTCTCTTACCACCCTGAAACTGGGGTGATTTAATCTTCTGAAACCTCTTGTAACACTGCTCATCAACTAACATAAGAATAACCTCAGGAGCAATTTGAACACCCACTGTCGGTGCCAAAAACACTGATGGCTAGCCCACCTGACCCAGAGTACCTGGAATTTGTTGCTGATCTAGGGTCTGTGTCCCTACCCTCATCTCAGAACCCTATGGTGTACCTTACGCACCACCTTGAGAGAAGTTCTCTAACATACCTAACAACCTCAACAAAGTCTCCTGAAACAAAGGAGCTCCAAACTCGGGAGGAAACTGGTCCTCAACAACCTCAAACTGTGGCTCAGGGGAAGCCTCTCTAGCCCTGCCTTTGGCAGGCGCCGCTCCACGGCTATGACCTATACCAGGTGCTACACCACGAGCACGACCTCTAGCTAAGGCCCTACCTATATCCCTAACTAGGGTCTCAATAACAGACTCGGGGACTGCATTCCATCTACCGCTTGAAATAGAAGCTCTACTCCTCGACATCTGCCAAAGCAACACGCGACAACTCAACACTAGCGAAAGTAACCATGCACAATAAGAAATGATGAATAAAAAGAAGTTTATTAATGATCTTTGTAACCTCTTGAAGCTAACTGCATACGTCTTTGTACCGATCTTCAAGACTCTAGTTAGACTTGGCTTGTACACACGTGAGACTTGTAAACCTTGGGCTCTGATACCATTTTTCATGACCTAAAAATGGAAGATATGCCAATTGTTTATTCCCCACCAAGACAAGTTAGCCTCAATCCAACGAAATGAAAGAAAATTGGAATCAAAGTTAAAACAAGAACACGATAAAGCGAAAAACTTATTCTTCTATTTAAACCCCTAAAATCTGGTTGTCAGTGTACAAGCCACTAAATACATAAGTGCATAATTTATAAATAAATACAAGTCTCAACTGTTGTTTCTCAAATAGAACAAAGTGTAAGAAAAAGAAAAAGGGGTCCGCCAGGTGACAAGCAACTACCTCTTCAAGTTCTTGGCAAGCATTGAGATCAAGAAGGAGAAATAGATCACATGATTTCGAGATCAAAACCTACACAAGCGTAGAAGCTATGGGTGAGTACCAAAAAATGAGTACCCATCAAACAACTAAACAAGGAAACTAGCAGGAATACGAACACTCCTTACTCTCCAAGCGAACCTTCTCAAAGTACAACGTGCACAAAAGTCATCCCAACCCAGCAATTCTACCATACATATCTCGGAAGGCCCAATATTCGCTATTTAATATTCACAATTCAACAATCAAACAAATCACATAACTTAATATCAAAGTGAAGTAGTTCATTCACATGCAACAAGCATATGAATCTCAAGTATCAAACAAGTCATGCATAATCATCAAAGGCATCAAGACACATAGTCAATATCTCACTAGAACCATTTCCTATCAGTACTATATAACTAGCCGAAACAATTTTTCATAGACCTTATATCAAATCACTAGCCACAACCATTTTTCATTGGCATTATATCATATCACTAGCCATAACAACTTTCTATCGACTTGATATCAATCACTATCCAAAACCATTTTCCATCAGCTTTATATCATTAGCCGGAATCATTTTCCATCGACTTTTATCACATGTCTCACCATGGTGTTCACAATCATTGCATACAATAAATATCACACCACAAGGAAGAGACAACAAATCATACAATTCAAATCCACATTCATGCTTTCAAACATTTCATCAATCAATCAACAAGGGTTACATTAAAGCAATTCACATCATCATGCTCAACACATAGATTTTGTCATTTCAACTCTTTTTTATTCATTTAGATGTAATAGGTGGACAATTTAATCCCAACACGCAAGCAATGAATAAAGCATATGAATTCAACTAGAATACAAGGTTTAGGAAGCCACTTGCCTTAAATAAATCAACAATCACTCCAAGACTTGAGTCTTTGCCTTTTGAACCACTTGCAAAGCTACACAATCTAAAATAATCAAGTATTCCCAATCACCCATCAGAAACAACACACTTTCCACATCAATTATGTAAAATTTATGTTTTTCCTATTAGAATAAAGAAAAACCTATTTATGGTAAGAAACATAGGATAAATAATACTCAATAAATCCCCCCTCCCCCCCCCGGGCATGAATTTCTAACAAAATAAATTTTTCCACATTCTTCACATATTCTTCAACAACTTGCATCTACTCTCAATAATCTCCTTCCTCAAATCAATATCTCAACACAGAGAACCTATCTGAATCAAATTTTCCAACAAATTTTTTATTATTGTCAAATAGGTTGCAGCCAGAACTACACTCGACAAGATGAACACCCAATTTTTAACCTGGTTCAATTATCAATTATCGAACCACTTAACCTGGCTCCATCATTGAACCATTGAACCTAGCTTCATCATTGAACTATCCAACCTGACTACATCATTAAACCTGGCTCTGATACCACTTGTTGTGTAGCCATTAGAAGAATATTTGTAACCCTCTTATTGTTATAAGGAAGCAATTTGGATCTTGTCGATCCCGTGGGTGTTACTTTTGGTTTGAATTGTTTTTCCATGATAAACTTAGTGTTCTTTATTTTTATATTTTCGTTTTCAACATTTTGTCACGACAAGTGGTATCAGAATTGTGACTTTTCCATAGAATTATGACTTTTCTGATGAGTGTTGATAATTTTGAAGAGTTGTGGCTTTCCTGATAAAGCACAATAAGTACATTTTTATACTACCATGTGTTGGTTAAAAATGGAGGGGTTTCCTCACATTTTTAAACTACAATTTTTCTAAGGTTTCTATTTCATTATTCTGAAAAAACTCAAGTGTGATTTGTAGTCATTGAGTGAGTTCGAAGTTCAGTTAAATTTGAACACCCCCTAATTACTTGAATGTTAAATAACTATAATATCCTCACCTAAAAACACCCAAAAGCAGGAACTCGAACAATACAACAATAAATAAGTAGATAATTCTATGGGAATGGAGGAGAAGGTATATGTAAGAGGTGTAATTAAGAGATTTTAAGAGTAACTTTTTGCATATTACATCACAATAAATTTTAAAATGAGAAAAAAAAGTATAATAGAAAAAAACGACAAAAAAAAAATATAATTAGAGGGCATAGAGATGTCTCACACCACCTTACGTTATTCACAGGTTCTTACACATTATTATTTCATTTATAATACTTCACTTAAATTTTTGGTTTAATAAGATTGACATTATCTTAAAAGTAGTGTTATAGTTTGTCATTCACGTGCAATGCACATGCTACTAGTATATAGATGTTTTTTTTTTTGGAGAAAACATATAAAAAAATTCCTAAATTTGGCAGCACAACTTACTGTAACACTTGAACTACACTAGTGTTTAAATACTCCCCTTAACATCTTTGAAGTGATTTTTTTTTCACCTTGAGATTATAACACCACTCTCACTTGTCACATCGTAGCCACATAAACGCCACATCATAATCATGTCGGCACCACGTCATTAATTTTTATTTCTTTTTTACTAATTCACCATTTTTCTAAACACTTTTAAAAATTAATTACATCAATTAATTAATTTATAAATACATCGCCTCTCTTTCTTATTCCTTGTTGTTCACCATTTCAGCCTCCTTTCTTCTTCTTCTTCTTCTTATTAATTTCTAAATACCCCCACCTCTCTTTCTTATTCCTTGTTGTTCACCATTTCAACCTCCTTAATTCTTCTTCTCCTTCTTCTCCCTCTTCTTCCTCTTCTTCTTCCTCTTTCTCCTCCTCTTCTTCTTCACTATTCAGTTTTTTTTCCCATAACTTTAAAGAAGAAAGTTCACTATAATAGTCACATTATTTTCTTCAAACCCTTCCATGAATTTGCCCTCTTGGAGAAAGAATTTTTTTGAATGTAAATTTTTTCTTGACAACACAAATAAGAAATGAAGATTTCATAATAAAAATGATCCCAAAAAAATATAATGTCTATGAGAAATATCTGAACGGATCTAGAAATGTCTGAAATTGTCGATTTGAGCTTTGTTTTTTTTTTTGTTTTTTAATCGGGTATTATTTGTTTTTTTTTTATATTTATATTATCAAATGTGACAAGTTTGGTCACACTTTGGTTTAAATAAAAAGAGAAGAAGATAGTTTCATATTTTTTGCACTATAAATAATAGAGAATCAAAACGGGTCACTCAAAATTCAAGAAAATTTGCATTGTGAAGACGACATCAATAATATAGAGTGAAATGGACGTCAATAAGATGACATTGGTGTTAAATTTTATGGATAATGAAAGGATTAGTGAAATGAAAATAGTAGATAGAGGTGGGATAAAAATGGAGGAAAAGGTGTTTCAATGAAGAAAAAAGTGTATTGGGGAAGACAACAAAATGAAAAGAAAAATATTAAAGAAATTAAAAAGGGACACACAAATTTCATTTACCTCTAAATAATTTTTTTTACATATTTTATAAAAAGATAGCTTATCACGAAAAACTTTTTAAAATGTTAGTTATATATTGACAAATAAAAAAAGACCAAATGTATGACTTAACAAAATTTAGCTTTTTTTTTCCTTTTTCTCACGTGCTTTTAGGAGAATATACTGACTCTCTCTGCCATACCAACTCTTCAAAGGATGTTTAAATCACTTGAAAGATGTTAAGGGGTATTTAATCACTCGTATAGTTTACGTGCTAAATAAGTTGTACGGCCAAGTTTAAGGATTTTTTTTATTCATTTTCTCATTTTTTAACTATATATATATATATTAAAAGTGGAAAGCATGTTTGACAAAAGTTAAATTATGATTTCACCCCTACAATAAATTTAAATGTTATAAAATTGGGAAAAGGGTCTGAAAAATACTCCAACTTTGATCGAAATTGTGGTTACGATACCAAACTTTATGGATGACCTTTTACTCACTGCACTATTTTATAGTGTATTTTAAATGTATATATGTGCCCACGTGGATACATTACTATTTATAATGAAGCAATACTTATGATGTCCACGTAGGCACATATATACCTTTAAAATACACTATTAAAAAGTGCGGGAGGTGGGGTAAAAGGTCCTTTCAAAATTTTGGTTTTGTTACAACAATTTTGATCAAAGTTCGGATATATTTCAGACCTTTTTCTCTATAATATTTTTTAATGAAGTGAAATATTAACTAGTAAATTATCATATTAGTACATGAATCAATCACCATAAAGTCTCTTAAATACTATTATTTATATATATATATATATATATATATATATATATATATATATTGATTGTATTTAAAATAACGGCATGCATTAGATATTCCTTTGCTGGAGTTACCGACATAATACTCAATTCCTTAGTTATTGCATCCCATTCGGGTTTCTATACTTCTCTGGAACTGAAACGTTTCCTTGAAATCATTATAAACACTCTTCAATATCTTGTAAATTAAATTTTATTTTTTCTCCACGATTTAGATGTCTATTAATGTATACTAGTTCTGGGAACGTGCACTGCACGTCTGTCTTCTATTACGATGTAAAATTTATGTAAGTCTAATCTCATGTCGATATAAATATTTTTCCCATTATATTTTTATAAATACAATAAAGCTTGTATTGATTAATATGTTTCTATATAAAGGTTACTTTTACATCCAAAAATAAATTAAAAGAAGGATTTCAAATATAATCTTCTAGACTAAAATATCTAAATATATGCTTCTCTACACAAATATAAGGTGGACAACTAATTCATATCATTTAACTTTTAGTTATTTGTTTGGAAACTAAGATATGTTGAATTATGTAAAACTAATTAAGATAATATAGCATCTGATGATATGTGACATATCAATGAACTCTTGCTCTAAATTTAAGAAGTGTACAATAAACATCACTAAAGTGAATGTCTTTTTTGTACACTTTGAGCCGATACTTAGTTGAATGCAATAAAAAATTAGGTAATCAGCATAATACTTAGATATGACCATCATTATTATCTAAAATAATTTTCTTCCAAAGATTGTAGCTAACTAGGTATGATATGAAACAGGCAAAATAAGCTCTTATAAAATAAGGGGAATAAATTTAACGAAAGAAAGATAAATGTAGCACCTCTTCGATGATCAACTTACATAACATAATTGCAAAGAAAGGAAGAAGAGAGTTTCCATCTCACTTACCCAAAGTACGTAAATCAATGAAAATGCGCTGAATTCCTTCAATAATTGCCTAAAAAATAAATACTAAAAGAGAAGTTTCCAAAACATGAAAATGTATTAGTTACTTACTATGCTTGTTAGAAGGCCAACTTTGTGAAAAGATAAATTTCAACCTCTGCAAAGATTTTCAGCATTCATTCCCATCACATTGCAAGCTCTGTATGAAGTTTTGGAATGTACATATACATTTTTTCTCCTGTAAAAAACAAAAGAATATAATGAAAGTGATTAGTGATCAACTAATGTATTAGAGTGAAATAAAAAGTTTGTTTAACAATCATGCATTTTTGCTATATACCATCGGGTGATCTCTTTGCTACACAAATATAATATTGACTCTCATAGTAAATTACCCAAAATCTTCATTCTCCTTATTCATCATTATTATTTTTGGAGCAGTAAGTGAACATTTCTCTCATAATTAATACCGCGCAACTCTTCATTCACCTTCTTTAATATAATAATTATAGCAATAAGTGAAAATTTATAGGTAATGGGAGAGTAATTTAGATTAGGAAGAAAATCAAAAGCCAAAACCGGATAAAATAAACAAGTAGATATTGTTACGACCCCTACCGTCGTGATTGGCACACAGACTAACCCTCCGGAGGGAGAACCATTACTATAGCCAAACTAAGCAACCTTAACCAAAATACTATGCATTTGAAGATACGGAAGCAAGTTTGAATGACAATAAAAATGGAGTTCCCATAAATTCAAAGGGTTCAACTAAAACAACGAAACAACTATTGTGGAAAATAACCTCTAGAACCTGAAAGTCATTGTACCGAATCATATAAAGTGTAACAAGTCTAAGAAAAGGGGTACAACTGATAACAGCAAGGTTAAGGGAGATCACAAATAGAGAATTAAATATTAGAATGCGGAAGCACAAAGAAAAGAAACAAAAAAACTAAATAAAGATATGGGAAATTCGAAGGAAAGATCCACGAATTTCCAAAGATTAGATGTTCTAAGGCCTTGAAAAGATCCAAGTAACAACGTATAGATTTATGGAAGAAATCTAACGCCTTTACTTGAGAAAACGAATCAAAACGATAGATTCGGATCTTGACCGCTTTATGAGTAACTAAAGACAATAATTAGTATGTAGAAACTAATCACCTTCTAAAGAATACCAAAAAGAAACCAAAGATATCACAAGAAGAAGTTACTTTATACCTTAAACTATGAAACTAGTAAAGGTTTAAAGATAAATTCTCAAAGAACAAGTCACAAAGGTTCAAAGAACTCTCCCAAATATTATTAATATCAATCTAAATTGTCTTTAATGAATGAAAAGGACTCCTATATATAGGAGAAGGGAAAAACGTCCAAGAAGCCAAACCCTAAAAAAACAATTACAAGGAATCCTACTCTAGAAAGGAAATAAAGTAACCTAACTAGGAACAAATTTAGTACTTCTAGGAAAGCATTAAATGGTACTTAGGAGACCATAAATAGACTAAGGAAAATATTAATAACCTATATATAAATAAATAAATAAGGTAAATCCCAACTAGGAAAAGAATCTTGACAATCTTGGAAAGTTTGACTAGTCTTCTCTCAAAACTTGGGCAGAAAGCAACTCTTGTTGTGGCTGATTCTTGGACTCTTCTTGACCTTTTTTGCACGAAATTGGACCTTAAAATTCCTCATCTTGGGCTTGAATTTGGGCCACCAAATAATTGTAGCATTTGGACAATTCCTCTCCCTTGGGCTTGAGCTCTTCTTCCCCAATAAGAAACCTTTGGATCCGCGATTGAAGCCCATTGAGCTTATCATTGAACTCCTTGGTTTGAGATCTTGTTATGGGCCTCCTTGGAGTTTCTAAAGCGTCATCCTTGTCCTTCAATGGAGTAGAGCTTCCTTGGATGCTATCATTCCCCTCTTCTTGAAGAGAATTCGTCCTCGAATTCAAATCTGCATCAAAATGGGAAAGATCAGAAACATTAAAAGTAGCACTAACTTGGAACTCACCAGGAAGATCAAGTTTATAAGCATTGTCTCCAATCCTTTCAAGGACTTTGTATGGCCCACTTCCTCTAGGATCTAGTTTGGTCTTTCTTTTGGAAGGAAATCTTTCCTTTCGCATATGCACCCAAACCAAGTCACCAGGTTTAAAAACAACATATTTTCTGCCCTTATTCCTTCGCAATGCAACTTCCTTGTTCTTCTTTTCAATTGCAAGCCTTGTTTGTTCATGAATTTTCTTCATCATATCAGCCTTCTTCTTACCATCAAGATTAGCAAAATCATTAGTAGGCAAAGACAATAAATCAAGGGGGGTAAGGGGGTTGAATCCATATACAACTTCAAAAGGAGTCTTACCAGTAGAAGAATGGAAGGTCCTATTATAAGCAAATTCTACAATAGGTAAGTAATCTTCCCAAGAAGTCAACTTTCCTTTCAAAATAGCCCTCAACATGTTCCCTAAAGTTCTATTAAC
Source organism: Solanum verrucosum (assembly GCF_900185275.1). Lineage (NCBI taxonomy): Eukaryota > Viridiplantae > Streptophyta > Magnoliopsida > Solanales > Solanaceae > Solanum > Solanum verrucosum. Next base: position 442,984 of record NW_026020171.1, read on the forward strand.
CACTTCCGTTTGCCCGTCCGTTTGTGGGTGACAAGATGTAGAAAATAGCAATTTAGTTCCCAACTTTCCCCAAAGAATTCTCCAAAAGTGACTTAAGAACTTGGCATCCCTATCACTAACAATAGTTCTAGGTATTCCATGCAATTTAACCACTTCCTTTACAAACAAGTCAGCCACATGAGATGCATCATTAGTCTTTTTACATGGGATAAAACGAGCCATTTTAGAAAATCTATCTACTACCACAAATATACTATCCTTACCATACTTAGTCCTTGGCAGCCCCAATATGAAATCCATAGAAATATCAATCCAAGGGGAATTAGAAACAGGTAAAGGAGTATAAAGACCATGCGGCAATGTTCTAGACTTAGCCTGTTTACATTCAAGACAATAAGAACACACTTTTTCAACATCCTTTCTCATGCTAGGCCAATAAAAATGTTCAGAAAGTATTTCCAGTGTTTTGGGTACACCAAAATGTCCCATTAGCCCTCCACAATGTGCTTCCCTAACAAATAGTTCACGCAACGAGCAGTTAGGAACACATAATTTATTTTCCTTGAATAGAAATTCATCTTGAAGATTAAATTTCTCAAAAGGACCTAACTTACATTCAGCAAAAATCTCACCAAAATCAGAATCATTAGCATAGAGGAACTTGATTTGGTCAAAACCCAATAACTTTGAAGTAAGAGTAGAGATCAAAACATACCTTCTTGAGAGTGCATCAGCAACCACATTCTCCTTTCCTTGTTTGTAAGCAATTACATAAGGAAAAGTTTCAATAAACTCTACCCATTTAGCATGCCTACGACTAAGTTTACCTTGGCTCTTCAAGTATTTTAATGACTCATGATCAGTCTTGACCACAAATTCTCGAGGCCACAAGTAGTGCTGCCATGTAGCTAACGCCCTCACCAAGGCATATAGCTCCTTATCATAAGTTGAGTAGTTCAATGTTGCTCCACTTAGCTTTTCACTAAAGTAGGCAATTGGCTTGGACTCTTGCATCAAAACTGCACCTATGCCCTTACCAGTGGCATCACACTCAACTTCAAAAGATTTAGAAAAATCAGGCAATTGCAAAAGAGGCGCAGAACACAATTTATCCTTCAGCAAGTTAAATGCATCATCTTGTTCCTTTCCCCATGTAAAAACCTTATCTTTTTTAATAACTTCAGTTAAAGGAGCAGCAATGGTGCTAAAGTCTCGCACAAACCTCCTATAAAAACTAGCAAGTCCATGAAAACTCCTAACTTCAGTTACACTATTAGGTTTAGGCCATTCTTTTATTGCCTTGATTTTCTCATCATCTACTTCAACTCCCTTAGAACTGACCACAAAACCTAAGAAAACCACACGATCCACACAGAAAGTACACTTTTTGAGATTAGCAAATAAGCGCTGATTTCTAAGAACTTCAAAAACTTGTTTTAAGTGCTCTAGGTGTTCATCCAGATTTTGAGAAAAGATCAAGATGTCATCAAAATACACCACAATAAATTTTCCATGGAAATCTTTAAAAACATGATTCATTAGTCTCATAAAAGTGCTTGGTGCATTAGTCAAGCCAAAGGGCATAACTAACCACTCATAAAGTCCATATTTGGTCTTAAAAGCAGTTTTCCATTCATCTCCAGGATTCATACGAATCTGATGGTAACCACTCTTTAGATCAATTTTAGAAAAGATTTTGGAACCATACAGTTGGTCCAACATGTCATCAAGACGAGGGATAGGATGGCGATACTTTACCGTTATCTTGTTGATGGCTCGACAATCTACACACATCCTCCATGTTCCATCCTTTTTGGGGACCAATAGGACTGGAACAGAGCATGGGCTCATACTCTCTCGAACAAATCCCTTTACAAGCAATTCTTCAACTTGCCGTTGTAATTCTTTGGTCTCTTCAGGATTGCTCCTATAGGCAGGCCTATTAGGAAGTTGAGACCCAGGCACAAAGTCTATTTGGTGCTCAATCCCTCTCAAAGGTGGCAATCCCTTTGGAGTGTCATCAGGAAAAACATCTTCAAAATTCTGCAAAAGAGAAGAAACACTATTTGGCAAAGAAGGAGTTAGTTGTTCAAAATTAATCAATACTTCTTTGTAAGTAAGTAGTATTATGGGCAGTCCCTCTCTCCTAGCATTCAAACACTCTTTGGCTTTTATATAAAGGCTCTTATTTTTCTTTTCCTTAGCCTCTTTCCTCTCACCAAAACATTTTATTTTTTTACTCACACCCTCTTTTACCTCTTTACTTAGATCGTTGCCCTCTCTCTCTTTCTCTCGGCCATCTCTCTTTTTTTCTATCTCTTGGCCTTTTTCTTTTCCCTCAAGCTCACTTTTTACCTCTCCCTTTTGTTTTCCCATTGTTTCCCTCAATCGTTTTTGATCTTCAAACACTTGAGAAGGAGATAATGGTGCAAGAGTATACTTCTTACCATTATGCAGAAGACTATACCTATTCTTTCTCCCATGATGAGTAGTATCCCTATCATACTGCCAAGGTCGGCCAAGTAAAACATGACATGCTTGCATTGGAACTACATCACAAAGAATCTCATCTCCATACCTACCAACATTGAATGAAATCATGCATTGTTTGTTTACTTTTACTTCTCCACAATCATTCAACCATTGGAGCCTATATGGGGTAGAGCGCTTCATGCATGCAATTCCTAGTTTATCCACCAAGTATGAACTCACCACATTTGCACAACTTCCCCCATCAATAATCATAGAATAAGTCTTCCCTTTTATCCCACACCTAGTATGAAACAAATTCTCTCTCTGCCCTTCATCAACACTACCCAAATTGATAGTCATAATTCTCCTAACCACCCCAATTATACCATCATTAGGCAGTTCCAAATCATCTTCCTCACTTACACCTTCTCCCTCTTCTTCTTCCCCCTCACTTTTTTCACTCTCATATTCTCCATTCTCTCTAAGTAGGATGTTTCTTCTACTTGGACATTCATGCATCATATGCCCCCTTCCATGACATTTGTGACATTGAATAGAACTTGAAGGTTTAGAAGATTTAGGATTAAAGGTTTTACCTCCCTCCTCAACCTTACCTTTACCTCTATCATCTTGAGGTTTGGAAGGAGCTTTCCCCTCTTGAGTTGACCATGGCTTCTTAGAGATAGTGTTTGGTCGACTTCTCCATGAGTTATTTTGCTGCTTTTTCTCAATTTGTTTTTCAACTTTTACAGACAAATCAACTAACTCATCTAAAGTTACATATTGTTGTATCTCTACTACATTAGCTATTTCTGTATTTAAACCATTTAAAAATCTAGCTATTGTAGCCTCTTCTTCCTCCATGCAGTTAGCTTGGATCATAGCCATATCCATGTTTTTGAAGTACTCATCCACCGACATGGAGCCTTGCTTCAAGCGTTGAAGGCGAGATTGTAGATCTCTTTGGAAGTATGATGGAATAAATCGCTTCCTCATTACCCTCTTCATCTCTGCCCACGTAGCAATAGGTGGTAACTCCTCTTGCAATCTGTCCCTAGCAAGCTTTTTCCACCAAGAAGCAGCATAATCAGAAAACTCAACAACAACAAGTTTAACTTTCTTACCCTCAGAGTAGTTATGGCAATCAAAGATGGCTTCAACTCGTCTCTCCCAATCAAGGTACAAGTCTGGATCCCTTGTCCCCTTGAAAGATGGCATCTTCATCTTTATACTATTTATATTATCATCTTCTACTCTACCTCTTTGTCCCCTCCTATCTCTTCTTTCTAGATTAAATTCAACATCAAAATCATCATTATCATATTCAGGATTTACAAAAGGGATATGGGGTACATTCCTTCTAACTTGGGGTCTAACATTATTTGGGGGTACAACATTATTCTCCCTCCTAATTGCAGCTATGGTGTCATTCTGCTCGATAATCATATCCCTCATCTCTTGAAATTGAAGGGTCCATCTCTCAAATTGTTGGTGCATAGCTTGAAGGGTGAAGTCGTTCCTTCCTTTGACCTCGGCTTCTAAACGAGCCCTTTCCTCATCACCACCTGAATTAGACATCTAAAAAAAAAAAAAGAATAAATGATCAAGTATCACACTTTTAATATGGCTTTTACCCTCTTTTAAACTCACCCACACTTGCCTTTTCCCACTCAAAATCACCTTTGAACGAGAATACTTTGTAGATTTATAATTAAACCAAAACGTGTATCAAGTTCGTAGTAATAAAGTATGGAATCTTGGGGTACAAAAGAAAGTAAAGAACTAGTCCTAGAACAAGTAGGATTTAGTTGAAACAAAACGCGAATAAAAAGGAACTTATTTTAGAATTATAAGAACGAAAAAAAAAAAAATTCCTCTTATTCTTAAAGGTCTAGAATCCCCTCTTCTTGCTACCTTCTTGCTTGGAAACAAATTAATGCAAAACTTAGAGAGCAAGTAATAAGTTTACTTGGAGAGCAAGTAATAAGATTTCTTGAATAGCAAGTAATAAGCTTTCTTGGGTATCAAGTAATCAAATTTCTTGGAGGACAAGTAATCCGATTTCTTAGAGAGCAAGTTATAACTTTTTTTTTTTTGTTCACGCAACTGTAATAATTTTATTTTTTTTTCACGACGCTACTGTTCACGCTTTTTTTTTTTTTTTTTTCTCTTTTTTTTTTTTTTTTTTGTTGTTGCTCTAAGAAGAAATCCCAAGATTTATCAAGAACGGAATCTTGATAGAACCGCTCTGATACCACTTGATAACAGCAAGGTTAAGGGAGATCACAAATAGAGAATTAAATATTAGAATGCGGAAGCACAAAGAAAAGAAACAAAAAAACTAAATAAAGATATGGGAAATTCGAAGGAAAGATCCACGAATTTCCAAAGATTAGATGTTCTAAGGCCTTGAAAAGATCCAAGTAACAACGTATAGATTTATGGAAGAAATCTAACGCCTTTACTTGAGAAAACGAATCAAAACGATAGATTCGGATCTTGACCGCTTTATGAGTAACTAAAGACAATAATTAGTATGTAGAAACTAATCACCTTCTAAAGAATACCAAAAAGAAACCAAAGATATCACAAGAAGAAGTTACTTTATACCTTAAACTATGAAACTAGTAAAGGTTTAAAGATAAATTCTCAAAGAACAAGTCACAAAGGTTCAAAGAACTCTCCCAAATATTATTAATATCAATCTAAATTGTCTTTAATGAATGAAAAGGACTCCTATATATAGGAGAAGGGAAAAACGTCCAAGAAGCCAAACCCTAAAAAAACAATTACAAGGAATCCTACTCTAGAAAGGAAATAAAGTAACCTAACTAGGAACAAATTTAGTACTTCTAGGAAAGCATTAAATGGTACTTAGGAGACCATAAATAGACTAAGGAAAATATTAATAACCTATATATAAATAAATAAATAAGGTAAATCCCAACTAGGAAAAGAATCTTGACAATCTTGGAAAGTTTGACTAGTCTTCTCTCAAAACTTGGGCAGAAAGCAACTCTTGTTGTGGCTGATTCTTGGACTCTTCTTGACCTTTTTTGCACGAAATTGGACCTTAAAATTCCTCATCTTGGGCTTGAATTTGGGCCACCAAATAATTGTAGCATTTGGACAATTCCTCTCCCTTGGGCTTGAGCTCTTCTTCCCCAATAAGAAACCTTTGGATCCGCGATTGAAGCCCATTGAGCTTATCATTGAACTCCTTGGTTTGAGATCTTGTTATGGGCCTCCTTGGAGTTTCTAAAGCGTCATCCTTGTCCTTCAATGGAGTAGAGCTTCCTTGGATGCTATCAACAACCCCAAGCAAATATAAGAAATATCTAAACAATAGTTTGAGTCCGAAGAGAATGGACTAAACAAAATGAAGGATTCCATGGCATCCTGAAAGAACTGGCTCACCCTTGAAATCCGGTCTCGATCACTGATCTCTTAGCTGAGGTCTATCAATAGCTGCCTGAAGATGCTCTATACTCAATAATGAACGAGCAAGTGCAGTATTAGTACACAACCATAGTGTACTGGTAGGATCACGCGGCTATTCCAGTAAGCGAACATATACTAGAAATCACAGCATAGTAAACACGCATATACATAATATATATAAATCAGTTATCAGTTTGGAAAAAAATACAATTCCACATTCTCAATAACAAGTAGAAACAACAATAGAATGGTTCTCTCATGGAACCCACACCCAAACTGTTAGTGTGTCGGAGTGTGACACCCGATCGAATATATGTATCGAAACGTGACACCCAATCTAATATATGTATCAAAACGTGAAACCCGATCCATTCAGCACAACCACAATCACATCCATAATGAACAATACTCATACTCATACAATCAAGTCGTGGGTTCATGTCATGTAATTGTTCATATACATATACTCATTTGCATTATGTTTAATTTGCATTGCTTATTCTCATCCATGCATGCATACAATGAAGCAATTACAAAAATATATCACACAAACAAGAAATCAAATCATCACCTACCTCGAACCAAGTTTGAATCCTCCTAAGACTCTTGAGCCTTCCCTTTCCGAATTCTTTCCGCTTGTTTTTGGTCAAAACACAAGTAAATTATGCAAGGAACAATAATTAAGGTCTAATTTACTCGGATTATGACAAACCCAATAACCCAAGACCAAACCCATGATCATAATGTGCAGGTAGGGCTTTTTCTACCATTAACTTCGGGCCAAAACCTTTCCCCAATGATACTTACCCAAGAATCTAAGTTCTATGGATCAAAAAATGAATTAGGGGAGTAAAATCCTTACCTTTAGAACTGAAAGCCGTGAAAAACTGTCAAGAAATCACCTTGGGTCGTCCCTTAGCTCTCACGAACGAAAGTTGCAGAAAAATAATGAAATTCGAAGTTTTCCCCGACATAAGTCGCGATGTCCCGCTGTAGCGGGACCCAACCGCTCCACAGCGGCCCCGCCCTGGCAGCTTACTCGGAGATAGAGAATTGGAATTTTAGTTCCAAACTCCCATTTCACAACACACTTTCAACCCTTGACATTAAAAATTACCCGTTTATGCTAAGATCAATTTTGGGAGTTCTACTCGCCCGAATTTGAACGCCAAAGATTGTTCAGTAATTTTAATCAACCGATTCAATCAAATTTGATACAACAAGTTATTGGCTTTGTCTTAGTGACTCTGTCTAGCCAGCCATGGTTCTAAGCCTGTTAATGAGAAGAAACAGGGCGCCTATACCCGGTTAGAACTGCTAGACACATGGGATCAATGTTAATACGTATCAAATCTTGACAGACCCTTTGCTTTGGTAAAAGGATTAGATCCTTCCATACAATCATTAAACTATAAAATTTGTATATATTTCGATTCGAATTTACTCCTTGGAATTCGGATGTTAGCAAGCTAGATTGAAGATGACCGCGCAGATTACCGCCAGTCTTCAGATATAGTCTCACCGGATTTTAACGAATTATATCACACAGATCATATTTGTTACATTGAAAAGTTTGAACAAATATAATTTTTCATTGAATTTTCTATTTCTTGGATTCATAAATGGACTCCAGAAGTGGATTTTACCGAAGAACAAATTCCTTGTTTGTATAAGACCTTCTATAATAATTTTTGAGTCAAATTGATGAAAAGAGATCCCAAAACCAAGTCTTTATATGGACAAGAACTGTTGGAGCTTATTGAAAAAAGGATCCAAGAATATTGTATTACCCCTCATAAGGGAATAATTCAAGATAGCTCGGTAAGGTATATTGCCCGAAAAATCTCTATCCAAGATGGGAATAAAGAAGAGATGATTAATAATTATCTCGAAGAAGTCCAGAAAATTCTACTTCTCAACATAACTCAATACGAGAAATCATACATGTCTATGAGGAGTGAGACAAGTGATGACGTCGCCATAGAAGATATTCAAGAGGCTCAACCATGTGAGTCAAACAAACTTATCTCAGAAGATACTCTACAAAAGGCGGAATATTTCCTCCGCGAATTAAAGAAAAAAGACAAGATGTAGAGTTTATCTCTACAGCAAAAGCCATTATCAACAGTAAATACATTGTTGATCAATAGTAGATAAAACTGTTACTGTACATAAGGGACCCATTGATAAGGTACCCACAATTACTGTACGTAGATTCCTTTTCTTTCTATAAATAAGTTTGGTTGTAGTTTATGAGGCAGGTTCGAAAACACACACCTTTCTCTACCGTCTCTCTCTATTGTAAATCACTCTCAATTTGTTAAGTGTTTTAATCACTGGAGTTCTCGTCGGAAGTAAATAAATTGTGGATAGTTCTTTCGTAGGCCCTGGTGTTGGCCATAGTTACAAGGTATTTTATTTCTTTCTTCTTTAAGCCTTTTTCTCTTTCTCTAATCTAAGCCATGACCATGTTAGCAAGATGGATTGAAGATGACCGCGCGAATTACCGCCTTTCTTCAGAGATTCTGGTTAGTTGGTATCTAATAATAATAATAATAATAATAATATAATAATAATAATAATAATAATATTAATAATAATAATATTATTATTATTAATAATATTATTATTAATAATAATAATATTATTATTAATAAGGGAAGATACGCCAAATGCAACCTTGTTAACCTTAGATACGCCAAGTGCAACCTTGATTGCAATCAAGCACACAAGTCCAACAAACTATGGATTGTGGAGTAGATCACTACAACTTGCAGTATTGGTTAAGAACAATCTTTGTTTTGTAGACAGAACTTGCCTAAAAAGCTCATACAAGAGAGATTTGGCAACTCAATGGGAAAGATGCAATGTTGTGGTCTTTGCATGGATCAGTAACATTGTGGCTCAGAAATTGAATTGTGTATGCCTCGAATGCTAAATTTTCTGGGATAACTTCAAGGAAAGGTTTGACAAATCTAATATTACCAGAGTATATAAGCTTTGGGCAGAGGTTTCTTCTCGTCGGAACCATTTCCCATCAACACAATATCTCTAGTCGAAACCATTTCCCATCAGCTTTATATCAAATCACTAGCGGAACAATTTTCCATAAGCTAAATATCAATTCATTAACCAGACCATTTCCCATCGACTTTATATTGCTCATCGGCAATGACCTCGACATCATAAACACTTGCTGAAAATGACCTCATTATCAACTATCACATGTCTCATCATGGTGTTCAATAATCAATGCACACAAAAAATATCACACCACATGAAAGAGATAACGATTCATGCAATTCACATCCACAATTTATGCTATCAAGTATTTCATCAATCAATCAATATGGGTAACAACAAGGTAATTCACATCATCATTTTCATCACATAGCCTTTTCAATTTCAACATCTTTTAATTCATTAAGACTTATCAAGTGGACAATTAACCATTCACCTTATTCACATTACTCCCAACACACAAGTAATGCAGATAATACACAAGTTCTACTAAAATACAATGTCTAGGAGATCACTTTCCTTAAATCAATCAATAATCACCCCAAGAGTTGAGTCTTCCCCTTCTGAATCATTTCCAAAGCCACACAATCTATATCAATCAAGTATTTACAATCACTTACTAGAAACAAAAATACCCACATCAATTACTTAGAAAAATGGGTCAATCAACTCAAAACCTAATTTCAAATATAAGGCTTGAATCCGAAATTTAATACTTGAAAATATTACTCAAGGCTTTAGGAACTCATTAGTGAAAATTATTTAGAAAAAGGACTCAAAAAACAGTTCAAAATATCCATTTTAGTTAAGAACTAGAGTTCTTGAATAACCTTACCATTTACCAATCAAAATCTCATATTTTGATGTTAAAACCGATAAATAATCAAAGGGAAATGAATGTTTAGGGTCATAGAAGCTTACCCAAATGATTTAGCACAAGAAAACATTTCCAAAATCTCCACCAAGAGTTCCATAAGCTCAAAAATTGAAAATGGGGCTTAAACCCCAAAAATGGCAGTTCAAAACCCCTCTCAGATGTCGCAAAAGAAACCAGGGGTTTGCATTTGCGAACAAACACTAAAAGCTTGGGTCTCGCTTAAGCGAAGCCTCCTTCGCTTAAGCGACATTCCTTTCACTTATGCGGAGGTTGCTTAAGTAGAGGTCACTTAAGCGATAGAACCTTCACATAAGCGAGACCTACACTACCAGAAACACAGCCAAGTCTCAAAACATCGAAAGGACCCTCGAGATTCGTTAACCTTATAAATACAAACCACATATTCAAATCAATTATGATTGATGTTCCAGACTCAAGGGAACCGTCAAAACATAAATCTGAGGTGTCTTTAACAAGTGATGTGAGGCAAAAAATATATATTTTTAATCATTATTTTTCTCACATTTATTATTTATATCTGCCCTTTTTTAACACGAATTTTATAGTGTATTTTATTTATCGGAGTAAATTGGTGTAAAATTGAAGAAGTTTGGAGCTAAAATGAATTAAAGATGACAGATTGACGAAGGAAATCAAGCAGACAGCTTAATGAATTAAATTAAATATAATGACGTATAATACATAAGAAGTACATATGATTGCAAATTTTGAACTACATCAAATTGAACTGCCACGTGGCAGTCACCAAAGGGCCGCAACAAAAGTGCAGACGATTGAGACGGCACAGTTCACCCGTACAACTGGGAAATCCAAAATCGTTTGGTTTTGGTTTCCCAATTTATTTTGGACTCAGTTATTTTATTTAGGATTTTCTGTCTCTATGAATAGTCCATAGAAATAATTATTAGAAAAGGAGGAGGGGGGGGGGGGAGATCAATTATAGGGCATCAAGTAGAAAGTCATCAATAATTTTTAGGGTTCTTTTCTTCTTCTTTTCTTAGAGATTAGTGGCTAAACGCCCTTGTTCTGGGGCTGTAGCTACGAATCGAATGTTGCATATTTTAGGTTTATAAATTAATTCTAGGTTCTCATTATAAGTTACTTTTATATTCTTGTTTTAGTATTTTGTGCTTGATCACCATATGATAAATCTATTGTCTATTCTTAAATCCGAGAGAGGAAAGGGTAGATAGACCAGAGAGCTCAATCATCCATCAAGTTGAGGTGATTTGTGTTTAGGAGTGACGCCCGGATAAACAACTTGCTTGGTTATGAAACAGGATGAAATATAAATGCTCGCCAGTTAGGCCTGTTTATCCTTACTCAACGATGTAGTTTGACAGCTAACTGGAGTAGACGACTAGAGGTCGAAAGACCCGACTCATACAATTAACCCTGTTATCCAGTAACTTGACAACTAAAATTAGTTCTAATCCAAGAATATGATACATGAGATCCAATACATGTTGCAGCCCTGGAATTTTCTAAATCATTGTAAGTGCTTTTATTATTTTATTCCTACACTCTTTTCTTTTGGCACTCTTAAATAAACAATTAGACTAGTATAATTTAGTCAAAATAGTTAATCGACAAGTCTTTGGGTTCGATAATCTGGTTCTTTTAAGAGTCGTTATATTACTTGCGTGACCACGCACACTTGTGTGTGCAATTGGGAGCAACAAGTTTTTGGCGCCGCTGCCGAGGACTTAGAAATTAACTATTTTTCTAGGTTATATTTTTTATTCTTATTTATTTATTATATTTTTTAATTAGGTTTTTCTAAACAATTAATTATTACTATTATTTTCCTTGAATAATTTGATACTCTTATTGGTATGGATGATTGGGGTAAATCGTGATTGGGTGATGAATGTCCTTTATGTCATATATGTGGTCGTCAATATATTCATTAGAATGATTGTCCAATATCTTATTCCCTTCCCCCAAACCCCTATTATGATTCTTCTGTTATTTGTGATGTTGGTAGGGGCAATGAAGTGGAATATGCAAAACAAGAAGGCGCAATGTGAATTTACTTATGGAATGTACAGACATGCTTGACAAAGTTAATTCAACAATCACTAAACAAATCTTTGAATGCGGGGAAGAGCACAAAAAAACATGAAATTATTGGATAAGCTTAACGCTATTCAATTAGAAATTATAGTCCTAGCTAAATTACAAGAGAGTGAAAACCAACAAGGAGAAAGTTATAGAGAAGCAGAGATAGTGAGTCAATTTTGGCTACAAGAACAAACAAAACTTCTAAAGTTTCAAAAGTCTATCCGTGATGGTCTAAAATACATGACAACCCAACTGATTGAAGGAAGAGTTGAGATCACACAAGAAATAGATCAATTTGACTCAGATATTCAGGACTTGGAGGCTTACTTGAAAAAAAAGATAGTCGTGGATGATGACCAATTAATGGAGCAAAAAGAGGAATTCCAACCATTCAACTACACCTTATTCCTTAATATTGATGTTGAGAAAGAGTACAAAAGTGAGAATGTTGTAAAAAAATGTTGATTTAGAGTTGAGGCAACTTGAATCTCATTCAAAACACTTTTCTATAAAATCTTAACTAATGGATGAGTGTATAGAGGAGGTACAAGGCCCCTACATCCTAATGTTTTTTAGTCCACATAGAAAAAAAACGACATTCCTCACTTAAGGGCCAACAAGTGCAAGATGCGACATATATTACTTGGTTCCTTTATCTTTATACCATCACCCCTTGAGAGGAGTAGAAAAGTTGATGCAAAATTAGCGGTACAATTCATAAGTTCAAAGTGGAAAGAATAGTAGTGAACTTACTTGTGTCGTGCTGCGACGTTAAATTAGGCGCTTATTGGGAGGAAACCCAATTTATAGTGTTTTTTTTTAGTGCCATTTTTTTGTGTTGTTTTTATAGGTTTTGGAGAAGTCTGAGTATCCAAAATTTGGAGCTATGGAGCACATTTGAGCTTAAGTGTGGGGTGATGACCCTTGATGAAAAATTGAGAGAACATGCTACTAGCTAGGCCTAAAGGCCTGAGGGAGTTTTTCTGACCCTTCTTTTAAATGTTATTTGATGCTTTGGGACATAACATATTTTTAAGTGTAGGGTGGAGGAATGAATTCTTAGTTTTTTCTGTTTTATTGAGTCTGTTCTTTTTTTAGGATGAGTTCCTTGTCTTTCGTTTTCGATTCACTTCCTGAGGATAGTCCCTTTGAACCGAGTGTCTTTTATTATTTTAGGAATAAGCTTTGTTTTAATTTTCTTTTCTTGAGATAAAAGAAAAGACCCTTTTGAGTGGTGTGATACTTGTTATTTAGTCCTAATTTTTTAGTAGTACTTTCTTGTGAATGCTTGATTGATAAGGAAAATGCAGACTCTTTGACACCTAAGCTCATGGTTGTGACTTTGTATATAGCTTATATTGTTTTGTAGTTTGTTATGATCTTGTCTCTCTTAAAAGCGGAATTGATCCATCTTGATTGATACTTGTGCCATGTGTGGTGAGGATTTGTTTATTCCATGTTTTGCATCTTAGTCTAGAACTTGCCCTGCATGTTATTGAAGCGAAATAAAAAGTGTTTCTTTGTTTAGGAAATGATAATAGGCTTTCTTTGATTTGTCTGGTAAATTTTAGCTTTTTCAGATATTATATATCACTAGATAGCCGTTTTGAGCCTGTAGCCCTTTGTTGGTAGTCATATTTTGCCCCAGACTATTTTGTTGAATCCCTAGTTTTTGCACCTTGCTTCCTTGAGGATTGTTGCATAGACTTATTCTAATTGTTAATTCTGGAAAAAAAAGGGATGGTTGAATGAAAAGGTAATCAATGATAGCTACAAAGTGCTTAAAAAGCCATCTTCGAAAGAATGTGAAAAAAGAAGAAAAAGAGAAACAAAAGAATGTGGCATGAAAACAATAACCTTTTAAAAAAGGAAAAAAATATGATTGAAGCATTCTTGAGATGATGAGAATTACTTGTGAAATAATTGTTGAAGAGAGGGCTGAAAATTTAGAGAAGAGAAAATAATGGGTGAAAAAGACTTAAAGTGCAAAGTGCTTAAGGAAGTGCAAGTCATTGTTATATAGTTTTCCTACCCGTCCCCTAGCCTACATTACAACCTGTTAAAGTCCTATTTGATTCTATTCAAACATGCTTAATTAGTGGAGATGTACATAATGGGCAAGTTTATGGTTCTCTGTGCATATCTTTGAATTTTATTTGTGAGTGTGAGAGTTGTTCTTGATATGAAGTCCTTAATTTATATTCATTCTATTGAATTGAGTGTGTGGACTATTTATTTTTGTGAGGGCACTTATTTCATGATAGATAGGTGATTTTATTAGCTTTCTTTGATAAGAGTAGGTGAGAAGCTTAAATTTGATGAGTTCAATGTCCTTCCTTGAGGTTAGGAGGTTAGAGGTTTGTTGTTTATTTAGATGTCTTGCATAATGATTGAGAAATCTACTTGATGTTTTGAAATTGGTATACGACCTAATTGTTTGTATTAACAAAAGTTATGACAAACCTGGTATGATTTATTTGCGATGATATTTAATGCTTGCTCGAGTACGAGCAAAAGTTTAAGTGTGGGTGTTGATGTGAGGCCAAAAATATATATTTTTAATCATTATTTGCCTCACATTTACTATTTATATCTGCCCTTTTTGAACATGAATTTTATGGATTGTGCTATGTTGACACCCATTTTTGACCCTCCACAATTTAATTAATTTTCAAGCTTCTTAAATTTCAAACATGTTGAAGTAATTGTTTTGGAAATAATCAAAATACTTGTGAAATCATTTTCAAGGCAATTTTCCATTTTTACTCTAAAATATATCTCTATATACTTAAAATATATAGATTTATATAATTCTTTCAATTTGAATAAATAGTTAGTAAATTGTTTTACCAAAACTAGAGTTTTAAGTAAGTACGCATATTATTTCCTTTAAAACCGATCACAATTTAATAAAGATCTTTCTTTTCGAAATAATTATTTTGTATTGTTGAAATTAAGAAGTTTGAGTATTAGTTGAGTTTATAATTTGTCTCATTTCCTTTTTATAAAGTTTGAATTAATTGAAGTCATTTTGAATTTGATAAAAATAAACCAATGGACCAGGTCCCTTCAGCAGTTTTAATTTCCTACAAGTTTAAGCCCAATTTAAAACAATAACCCGGCCCACTTCTTCTCCTAATACCCAGTACTCTGTATTCTTTCCCTCACATACACACATAGTAACAACAAGCAAAGAACGAAGCAAGCCGAGCCCAAAATTTCCAATTTTGCAGCCTCAATTTACTCTTCTCTCCCTCGAATTCATACATCGTTGCGTGCAAGGCACGAGTCTTCGTACTATTCGAAGCTTCCAGGAAGGTTCACCAAACGGTATTATCCTCCAATTTCATATTTTTCTTTTCTAATTTCTTTCAAATGGTACGAATTCGTACACTAGCAAGTGGGCAATCCTAATATATAAAACTCTCCTTTCAAAAACTCTCTCAAGATACTAAATACTTAAAAGTTAATGGATAAATCTGAAGTCCAATCAGATATTTCAGACAGCATGGCTAAGCAAGAAGCAAAGGTATATTGTTCAAAAAATATGCGGAACTAATTTCACATATTCCTGAATATCATATATATGATTGAATAAATTTATGTTAGTTATTATGTATTAGAATTATTTGAATCATGATTTCTAGTTTATTAGCACACTGGAAACAAAGAGAAAACTTCTATACTATGTCATCCTAATGTTGAAACCAGTAGGCGAGGAAAGCCGTTTAGGGGAGTAAACAAAGTTGAGGCGCTGATAAGAAGGAAATATCCGCTAAAGTACGATGCTAGTAGTGACAGGAGAACATGATAAACAAATAATCAGGTTCATAATGATCTAATATGAATTTAATCAGTTATGAATATGATAGGAAAGAATAATTTGAAATAAAAAACCTGCATAATAAAGAACATGACTACATACGTCCATGATGAAATGATAAAAACTATGAAACTTTAATCTTATATATACTTAAAGATATAAAAATAATTGAATTAAGAAGAATTATATAGGAAAAAATATTTAATGATAACGAATCATAAGATATATTAAACCAACAATTGTATGAAATAGACCTATATGATTTAGACTACGAAAGAATAGAATGGTACGATCTAGAAATAAATTCGGATTAAAATGAACTACGAATATATACAATATTGGATAGAATCTATGGAAGATATAAAACTATTAGAACAATTAATTGAGGAAAATTTATATATGTACCAAAGAGCCCAAGATATGTTATATCTAGAATATATCATAAATAATATTAATGAAATATTCAGATTAAAACAACTATTGGAAGAATATTACAATGAATATTATTACATTTTACCATGAATTCTGCACCGAAAAATGAAGAATATTATAATAAATTATAATAAAAAATCTTTAAAATAAATTACTCACCTACCACACTACCACCTACCACACTATCATTTCCATGAATTACTCAACTACCAGTTCCGTAGCTATGGATAATAAGAAACATAGTAAGAAACATACTAGATGAAAGATAAGAAAAATAAGAAGAAAACTAAACAAATTATATCCGGAATATAAACAACTTAATATCACAAAAACTGATAACGAAAAATTAAATCAATTAATAGATAATATATCTAAAGTAGAATATAAATATATTCAATATTTAAAATTACAATGAATAACGAGAATAACGAATATAGACAAAAACTTAATGAAATAATTATAGCAAAAAGACAAGAATTAACACATAGGCAAAGTAGACTTAACAGTAATATATTTGCAGCAATTTGTCACAAATCTATAATAACATAAAGAAAGACTATTTTATATCTGGAAGTACAAATAAATAACTTAGAATATAAACTTCAACACAATCTATAAATGAATAAGGAAGAATACGCAATAGATGAAAAAACATATGAAAACTATGACGGATTAAAAATAAAGATAATATTTTCTAATCTAGGAAGAAGATATAAGAAAATAGGTGACAATATAAGGCTAATGTTAGAAAAAGAAACGGTAAAATTAGAAGATAATTTAACTACTATGATAAAAATAACAAAAGAAAATGAAGAAATAGATAGAAAAACAGAAATTGAAAAAATAAAACAACAAGCAAAAAAGGAAGTACAACAATTAGAAGAAGTAAAAATAATAGAGCTAGAAAAAGAGCTAGCAATATTAAAAGAAATGTATGAAATAAAGCAAAAAGAAAAAGAACAAAAAACAAAATTAACAAATGAGATGATTGAATTTAAAGAAAAATTGCAACTAGAAGATGAATTAGAAGAAAAAGAAGAAAATAACCAAGATAATCTAACCGAAATAAGAATTAATGAAATAAACGACTATGATCTAGAACAACATTCGGAAACAAGCGAAACATATACGAAACTTTTAGCAAACATAGATAATACAAAGAATTTAGAAGTAAATACAGGGGACGTAGACATGGACGAAAAACCTAGCACATCAGGAGTAAAAAATCCAAAATATTATAATGAAAACTATGAACAATATGATAAAGAAAAAACTACATGGGATAAAAGATTAAGTAAAAAATGGACGCTTAAACCAATAACTCGACAACATGATTTTTTAGATTTAGATTGTGTAACGGATATAAATAAAACAATCTAATTATGGATGGGATACATATCAAAACAATTAATAGATAACAAGATAGTAATAACAGAGGCATCAGGATACATAGAAAGAACACTTATAGGAATAGTAAAATTATGGCTACAAATTTTATGTCACGACCCAAAAATGGACGTGATGGCACTTGTCTTAACCCACCACGACAAGTCAGCCTAAAACTCAACCATTACAATAAAATGTGGAAATTTTTATAATAAACTCAAATATAACCTCAAAATCTGGTTGTCACGTGTACAAGCCTCTAAAGTATTACAATTGAATCAAAAGAAAAATACAAGTCTCATATGACATTGTTTCTAGAGTAGAACAAAATCATAAGCAGGAGTAAGAAGGATCGCTGAAAAGAAAAACAACTACCTCACAAATCACCCAGAAGCCTCGAAAAAGAAGAGAATAACAAGTACCACAAAAACCCAGGCTCGTAACCTACAAAAATTTGTAGAAGCAAGAGGTGAGTACCAAACCACACGGTACTCAGCAAGTAAACCTCTAAACACGAGCTAAGGGGATAGAATACAAGTACTCCTTACACCCCAACTGAACCTTCACAACTACAAACTGTATAAAACCAGCCCAACCTAACAGTTCACAATTTACTAAGCACAAAGCTCATCAGAACACTCTAACAATTTCATATCCTCAACAACAACACTCTAACAATTGCATATCTTCAACAACAAGCTCAATATTCATCAGTCACAAGTTCCATAGAAAGGCACTCACAAGATCAACAACACACAAGATCAAGTTCACCAATAATAAAGAAGTGCAATGCAATGAAATGCAATGTCAAGTATAGTGATGCATGTCTGACCTAATGATACACACCCGCTGTCTCTCAGTCTGGGACCTATGGGTGACATATCTGTCCATGCATCCATCACGGCGCGCGATACGACCCTTGATAATAGTAACCATCGCGGCGCGCGATACGTCCCTCGAAATATAGTATCCGTCGCGGCGCGCGACACGTCTCTCGAAATATAGTATCTATCGCGGCGCGCGACACGTCCCTTGAAATATAGTATCCATCGCGGCTCGCGGCGCGCGACACGTCCCTTGAAATATAGTATCCATCGCGGCGCGCGATACGTCCCTCAAAATGGTACATCTTCTTTATTTTCTTATTCTTTCTCAATGCACATAACACTTGTTAAAACCATGTCTCAGAACAATGCAAATGACATGTTCACACAAATAATGAGGAGATGACCATTTTCATAACATTGCACAATTCACAACAAGACAATCAGGATACAACATCAACAATGATTCAACAAGCCTTTCAAACAATTCTCAATACATCATACAAAAAATTGATCACATTGCCTTTTATTATCCCTTTTTCATCATTAGAATTAATCAATGTGGACAAGTCAACCCATCACCAAGCCTCATTACCCTAAACACATATTACAAGGAAATACATGAATTTCATACACTTAACAAGCGTTGAGAAATCCACTTGCCTCAAACAATCGAATGATTACTCCGGGACTTTAGTCTTCCCCTTTCATTGAGCTTTCAAATCAATGCAATCTATTCAAGTACATAGTTACAATAAGATTTCGAAACTAACAACACCCATATTACTATAGGTATAGCCTAGACCCAAAAACTCACCCAAATTTACAATCAAGTTTCCAAATTTCAAGTCTAGGGTTAAGCTTCAACTTCTCCAATATCACAATTCTAACGGTATTCATGTAATACAATATACTCAATATTTAATTTTATATACCAATATATCAAGCTAGGCTAATTATATAATATCATCGTTGTAAGACCTATTTGATAAGAAAAAGAGGAACTAGTACGTTAACCTCTAAGGACAATAATATACTCTCTGTTGTTGCAAAGCCATAACCTACACTAATGCATCAATCATTTGGCATTGATTAGCCAATGATTAAAGTGCAGGTTTGCCCCCAAAAACGATGCAACACCACAATCTATTCCTACCTTTCTTTCCAATCAATTTGACATAAATTCCAAACTTTCTTTCCAATCTAATTAACATAACTACCATAGCATTTATATCTCATTCCATATCTAGGAATTATATATTAAAGATTAGTAAATTACCTGAATGTGAACCTTTCTGCTTTCACGGTGGTCGCCTCTCACGGGAAATTTTAGGTTCTCTTCTTTATCCTTTTTTTTTCTAAATTAATTATATATTAAAAGTGACAAACCATACTATTTATTTTAATAAATGAATTAAATTTAAGATATTAAATAAACTATCACTTTAGTCCATTAACTATCGGTTAAGTCAATTATCTACAATTACGCATCAATTAATTAACTCAAGCTAAACAAATAGTTCAAAATTCTCAAATTAACTCCACCGACTGATCATGAATGACTCGAGGAAACTATTGGAAGGGACGAAATGGTAATTTCACGAAAATTTCTAAAAATGACATTCTGGGTCATTACAATTTAACAAGTGAAAGCTTAACAACTTTAAGAAGTAATAAAAAAATCGATGGAGCAATAGCTACTACATCTATGAAAATACTATATAAATACAAAATTTCTATAAGAAATGAATTTAATAGTATGACAACAGAGGTAGAAGAATAAAATAAAGAAAAAATCATAAATCGAAATCTAATGACAAAATTAGCAATATGTAATATGTGTTACATAGATGAATATACATGTGCATTTAGAGAATACTATTATAAAGGAACATATAGCATAGAAGAAAGTAAAGAAATAAGAAAATTATATTTTACAAAATTACCAGAACCTTTTAATTCAAAAATAATAAAAAGTTGGAATGAAGCAGAATTAACAGATTCCTTAGGAGCTATAATAAAATTCTTGCAACGATGGTTTATGGAACTATGTGAAAAACATAAAGAAGAAATAAAAATGGAAAAAATATTAGTAAAAAACTTGGCATGTTGCAAAAATAAAACAACAACTCAATTTGGTTGTACGGATAGGTATTATAAAATAAAAAGAAATATAATAAAAATATAGATCACAATATAAATATAAAAAACCAAGAAGAAGATACTATGTAAAAAACTACAAAACCAAAAAGACCAAAAAGAAAACTAACGGAATGTACTTGTTATAATTGTGGAAAATAAGGACATATAGCTAGAGATTGTAGATTACCTAAAGATCCAAAGAAAAAACAAATATCATAAATAATAATAGACGATGAAAAATATACTCAAATAGAATACATAGATTATGAATTAGAAAGTGAAGACAGCATATATGAAATATCAGAAAATGAAATAGATAATGATATAGAAATAAAATCAGACAATGAATTCTATAATATAACAAATGACTAAAGCAGATATACAAATAATAAATAAAGAAGAACATCAAGACGAAGAATCTTTAGAACAAAAAATAATATTTGATAATAGTATATTTAAACAAATAAAAGGAAAAGAATTAGACCTAAGTGTGGCAAAAATATTTGAAATACCAACAATAAGAAACTGGTTTAAACGACAAAAACAAGAATATTATGTAGTAAGTCAAAGATAACATATCATAGATTGCAAATACACCAAAGGAAAGACTAAAATACCAATAATAAACAAATGAATAATAAATAAAGAAATACAAGATATTAAGGCTAAAAATCCAATTAAATATGTACATCTAGGAGCAACAGAAATATTAATAAAAGCATGTTTTAGAGAAGGAATAGATACACCCATAAAAATATACTTAGCGGATGATAGAATTATACACCCATAGAAAAAAGTATAATAAGTGCAGTAAGAGGTAACCTCATATACCAAAAATTTAAATTTATAATAAGTGCTAACTACTCAGTAGCAATAAATGACAAAAATATAAATAAATCACTAGTATTATACTGGAGAATGTCAGGGATAGAACTAGCCCCAGGAAGCAAAATATTTACAGCTAGATGTAAATCCTTATATGTTCTAACAACAAAACATAAAATAACAGCAAAGAATAAAATCGATAAAATAAAAATAGAAGATCCCTTTGAAAGGATAATTACAGTCATAGATAAAAATGATTATAGTTATAATGAAATTGATATAGAAGAAGATTTAGTAATAGTAAAAGAAAGACTAAGCACATCGAGAAGAATAAACAATGAGATACCCCAAATATCATCAAAAATGAGTACCTCAAAAAGAATAGATAAAACTCCACAAAAATCAATGGAAGAAGATATAAAACCACATCATTACTACATAACGGGAATAATGGAACAACGAAAATATTTAATATTAATAAATACAGGACTAGAACAAAATTATATTACAAGCGAATTAGTGACGGAAGATCAAATAATAACTACTGAACAATTATGCCCCGAACTACCAAAAGCATTAATGTATACCGAAGAAACTACAGAAAAGGAAATAATCATTGGAGGAGTACCAATAGTAATAAAATTTAAAATATATCAAGGAGATGAAAATATCACTTTAGGAATAAAATAGCTAGAACAAGTAAAACCATATAATCTAGAAGACAAACATTTAATAATAAATTATGAAACGAAAGAGTAATAATAAAAAGGACTTTAGTATGATAAAAATATGAAAATATATATACTTGCAAAGATAATAATAGAAGGATATTACAACAAATATTATACACCAATGATACATACGGGAGCAGAAGCTAATATATGTAAATACAATTGTTTACCAGAAGATAAGTGGGAAAAATTAAAAACACCGATAGTAGTAACAAGATTTAATAATGAAGGAAGCATGATCACATATAAGGCAAAAAATATAAATATACAAATATGGGATAAGATATTAACTATAGAAGAAATATATATAACTTTGAATTAACTACAAAAGATATGGTATTAGGAATGACATTTTTAGAAAAATTATACCCACATATAATAACAAAAACACATCGGTGGTTCACGACACCGTGTAAACAAAAAATAGGAGCAAAATGAGTAAATAATAAAAAACGAAAAACAACAGAATGGATAAAAAAAGGAAGTGAAAAATTACACAAAAAATAGTAAATATAAAAGAAGAAGACCCTAAAATAGAATTAATTATATTCTCTATAGATAAAGTAGAAATAATTCAAGATAAGTTAGAATTATTATATAGTGAAGATCCTTTACAAGGATGGGAGAAACATAAAACAAAAGTAAAAATTGAGCTAATTGATAATAATAGTATAATAACCTAAAAACCATTAATGTATAATTTTAATGATTTAACCGAATTTAAAATACACATAAATGAACTACTAGAAAAAGGATATATACAAGAAAACAATAGTAAGCACACAAGCCCGACATTTATCGTAAATAAACATAGTGAACAAAAAAGTGGAAAAAGCAGAATGGTTATTGATTATAGAAATTTAAATGCAAAAACTAAAACATATAATTATCCAATACCAAATAAAATACTAAAGATATAATTATTTTAGCAAATTTGATTGTAAATCAGGATTTTATCACTTAAAACTAGAAGAAGAATCTAAAAAACTAACAACATTCACTGTACCACAAGGATTCTATGAATGAAATGTATTATCATTCGGATACAAAAATGCACCAGGTAGATATCAACACTTTATGGATAACTACTTTAAACCATTAGAAAATTGTGTAGTATATATATTGATGATATATTACTATATTCTAAAATCCAAGACGAACACATAAGATTATTAGAAAAATTCATACATATTATAGAATATTCAGGCATAGGTCTAAGTAAAAATAAAGCAGACATAATAAAAAATCAAATAGAATTCCTAGGAATACAAATAGATAAAAATGGAATAAAAATGCAAATGCATATAGTACAAAAAATAATTAACTCAAAAGAACAACTAGATACGAAAAAGAAATTACAATCATTTCTAGGACTAGTAAACCAGGTAAGAGAATACATACCAAAATTAGCAGAGAATTTAAAACCATTGCAACAAAAATTAAAGAAAGATGTAGAATACCAGTTTGACAAGAAAGACCAAATACAAATACAAAAAATAAAATTATTGTGTAAAAACCTACCTAAACTATATTTTTCGGATGAAAACAAAAAAATTACTTATATAATAGAATCAGATTCGAGTGAAAAAAGTTATGGAGGAATATTAAAATACAGATATGATGGCAATACGATAGAACATCATTGTAGGTATTATTCAAGAACATTTAATAATACAGAAATAAATTGGGAAATAAATAGAAAATAATTATATTCAGTGTATAAGTGTTTATTATCATTTGAATCATATATTGTATATAACAAATTTATTATAAGAACAGATAATACACAAGTAAAATGGTGGCTAACAAGAAAAATACAAGACTCGGTAACAACAAAAGAAATAAGGAGACTAGTATTAAATATATTAAATTTTACATTTACAATTGAAGTGATAAAAACTGATAAGAATGTTATTGCAGATTACCTATCACGACAAAGCTACTCAGACTGAGACTGAGGAAGAAGATACAATTGAAAAGATACTCAAATATTTTACTACACTTTGTACAAAAGTGGATTGTATGGACAACGAGATACAAAAGCTAAAGACTAATGAAGATAATTTGAAGTCTAAAGCTAGTCAGTAGCATGACTATAAAAATGCGGAGCTACGTCGATCGGAAGACGGTAAAAACCCAGAGCTAAAAGGAGACGATGGAAAACTCCTTAAAACCCATAATATTTGTTTAAATACCGCTGCAGGTACAAGCAAACAAGTTAGCGATAAACAACATAAAAATACGAACTTAAACCAGCTATTCGAAAAACCATTTACCCAAAGGACACCTAGACATATGTCCATAGAACCACAAACATCTACATACGCAGATAGTTTGCAAAACCAAAATGAGAAAAAGACATATAACTACATCACACGAACCTATAACGAAAATATACACAAAATCCAAACTTATTTAAACTTTAACTCCAGATCAACTACAAAAGAACCAAACCAGGATCATTTGACACAAAAGTTACAAGGATATAACAAGTTAATTGCACAGCCAAAAACTAACGCTAATTTAGTAAAAACATGTTACAACTACGGACTGTTAAATACCGTATACACATACGACGGAGAAGAAGTTAGTGGAATACCAGAACTACACAAGGCATTTGTCACATACAAAAGAGTTACAAAAGGAAATTTATTTTATATAAAATTCTATACAGCACCAGCAGAGATATTATATGAGGAAATAAAACCTCCAATACAGGTTATCAAGATAGGACTGACTAAAGATATGATTATACCCGAGGACATCGGAAAACAAGAAGAGATATGCAAAATAGAGATACCAAGTTTTTATGCCAACAAAAGAATAATTGGTATATCAACTATCATACTGGAGCTAGAAAATAATTATTTAAATGGAAACGCTATATGGAGCTACTATGCAAGAGATCAGCTAATGATTTATTCCAATTCAAGGGAGCTAAGGAAAGCAAATATGGATGAAGTCCAGAGATGGATTTTGTCATTACTTAAGGCAGAAGAACGACCTACGACGAGAGCACTAAAGGCAAGATTTATTTCGACAGAGTTACTAACCAGATATTGCAAATTAATTGGACATAAATATCCTGACCGAATATGTTCGAAATGTAACGGTGAAGATAACATAATTCCAGACGTCAATTTAGAGTAAAAGAAGATGATGAAGATAAGATGCAAATAGCAGACAAAGTGGCAAAGAAGATAAAGTAAATAACGTAAAAGATGTAGATAAGATGTAAATTAGTCAAGTATGCATTATTATGCATGTGCATATTAAAGTAAGTAGATAGGAATGGTGGACATGTGTAAAGTAGAAATAGTAAAGTTGTTTGTTTGTAAACACAAAAGTCATGTAAAGTTATTTGTTTGTAGACTTATTGTAAAGTAGAAAAGATGTAAAGTCGTAAAATAAAAGAGAAGTGTAAAGTAGGAATAGTATAAAGTAAATAGCATAAGACAAATGTAAAGATAAAAAGTCATAAAGTAGGAGACAAGTGTAAAGTAGGAATAGTATAAGGTAAATAGTATAAGGACACATGTAAAAAGAGTGGACAAACTTTACTAGTATAAATAACAAGCCATTAGGCATATAGAAGGTAAGACTTTCTCGACGGAAAGCAAGCCTTTTTTGTACACCAAAATATTCTCAATAAAATACTAAGTTACTATAAACAATGGAGCAATCTGAAATCAAATAAGATATTTCAGATATCATGAATAAGCAAGAAACAAAGGTATATTTTTCCAAAAATATGCAGAAATAATTTCATATATTCCTGAATATCATATATATGATTGAATAAATTTATGTTAGTTATTATGTATTAGAATTATTTGAATCATGATTTCTAGTTTATTAGCACACTGGAAACATGGAGAAAACTTCTATACTATGCCATCCTAATGTTGAAACCGGTAGGCGTGGAAAGCCGTTTAGGGGAGTAAACAAAGTTGAGGCGCTGATAAGAAGGAAGTATCCACTAAAGTACGATGCTAGTAGTGACAGGAGAACATGATAAACAGATAATCTAGTTCATAATAATCTAATATGAATTTAATCAATTATGAATATGATAGGATGGAATAATCTGCATAATAAAGAAAATGAATACATACGTTCATGATGAAATGATAAAAAACTACGAAACTTTAATCTTATATATACTTAAAGATATAAAAATAATTGAATTAAGAAGAATTATATGGGAAAAAATATTTGATGATAACGAATCAGAAGATATATTAAACCAACAATGGTATGAAATAGACCTACATGATTTAGACTACGAAAGAATAGAATGGTACGATTTAGAAATAAATTCAAATTAAAATGAACTACGAATATTTACAATATTGGATAAAATCTATGGAAGATATAAAACTATTTGTCACGACCCAAAAATGGGTGTGATGACACTTGTCTTAACCCACCAAGACAAGTTAGCCTAAAAGTCAACCATTACAATAAAATGTGGAAATTTTATAATAAACTCAAATATACCCCCAAAATCTGGTTGTCATGTGTACAAGACTCTAAAGTATTACAATTGAATCAAAAGAAAAATACAAGTCTCATATGACATTGTTTCTAAAGTAGAACAAGATCATAAATAGGAGTAAGAAGGATCGCTGAGAAGACAAACAACTACCTCACAAATCTCCCAGAAGCCTCGGAAAAGAAGAGAATAACAAGTACCACAAAAATCCAGGCTCGTAACCTACAAAAATTTGTAGAAGCAAGGGGTGAGTACCAAATCACACGGTACTCAGCAAGTAAACCTCTAAACACGAGCTAATGGGATAGAATATAAGTACTCCTTACACCCCAACCGACCCTTCACAACTACAATTTGTATAAAACCAGCCCAACCTAACAGTTCACAATTTACAAAGCACATAGCTCAACACAACACTCTAACAATTGCATATCCTCAACAACAACAATAGTTTCATATCCTCAACAACAACACTCTAACAATTGCATATCTTCAACAACAAGCTCAATATTCATCAGTCACAAGTTCCATACAAAGGCACTCACAAGATCAGCAACACACAAGATCAAGTTCACCAATAATAAAGAAGTGCAATGCAATGAAATGCAAGGTTAAGTATAGTGATGCATGTGTGACCTAATGATACAGACCCGTTGTCTCTCAGTCCGGGACCCATGGGGGACATATCTGTCCATGCATCCATCGCGGCGTGCGATACGACCCTTGATAATAGTAACCATCGCGGCACTCGATACGTCCTTCGAAATATAGTATCCGTCGCGGCGCGCGATACGTCCCTCTAAATATAGTATCTATCACGGCGCGCGATACGTCCCTCGAAATGGTACATCCTCTTTATTTTCTTATTCTTTCTCAATTAACATAACACTTGTCACAACCATGTCTCAGAACAATGCAAATGACATGTTCACACAAATAATGAGGAGATGACCATTTTCATAACATTGCACAATTCATAACAAGACAATCAGGATACAACATCAACAATAATTCAACAAGCCTTTCAAACAATTCTCAACACATCACACAAACAATTGATCACATTGTCTTATATTAACCCTTTTTCATCATTAGAATTAATTAATGTGGACAAG
>NW_026020173.1:0-20764 GCF_900185275.1 Solanum verrucosum
TCTACAGAAAGTTGTCAATTTTGGAGATCTCCTTGCCCTTTTAACTTCTCCATATTCGTTGAATGGGGAAATATGATGAACTTGAGGCGATCTTATAAACCTGCATCCATAGAAAAAAATTGTTAGTTTTTAAAACAGACTGATCTGTGTTGACTTCTTCAATCTCTTGCTCCTTGTCTTGTTATCTTCAGTTGATCACTCTGATCTCCTACTTCTCGATAGACAATACAAAATAATTTATGCAAAATATTTGGAACATATAGATAAAATCTTTAAGAAAAAGGTTTTCTAGAAGCTGTAATTGAAAAATGTCACTGCCAAGTGTCATGTTACGTCAAGCTTAAATGAACGTCCATGGGTCAAAACTTTGGTATGTCCGATAGCTTGTTCTGGAGAATTCAAAAATCCTTAAAGCTTGGAAAATTTCTGACATGGTTCTCCCGAAATATACTATAATTGGAAAGTTTTGTAGTTGACTGTGAAATCCAACGATGAGGGAGATTGTTGAAGTTGACTATGAACTTTAACGATACTAGAGATCATTTGAAGTTAGTTTTAAACTTCTAATCATGCTTGAAATATTCAAAATTGACTACAAACTTCTACTGATGCTTGAAGGAATTTTTTAGGCCATTCTCAAAAATTTCTGTCCCAGTTAGATGTCTTGGGATATCTCAAACTATTGATATATGACTTGTAGAATTTTTGAGACCCTCTCAAAAATTATGTCCCAGTTGCAATTCCTAATGTATATTCAGTCTTGACTTGTTGTAGATATCCTCTTCTTGAGAACTTTTGAGTCCTCTCAAAAATTTTGTCCCAATTTCTATTGTAAAGAAAAATAAAATCTTATGGGAGATATGACCGAGCCGTTGTGGCGCCTACGTATCCCGTTGAGGCAGGAATCAGGTCAAACGTAGTTCCTCTCTTGAGGATTAACGAAAAAGAAAATTTGATAAGGAAACGACCGAGGCCGACATAGGCCGCCTACGTATCTCATTCTAGAGAATTCAGGTCAGACGTAGTTCATTACAAGAGATAAATTTCTAACTAGAGAACATAAGATGATTACAAACAAATGATGCGATTACAATGAAAGAAATATAAGAAACTCTAAATCTTCAAATATCATAGCTCTTGATAGCATCTGTGTTGACGGGTAACTTGAGATGAATGTCTATGTTTAACCACAACATGTGATCAAACAAATTCATCAATGTATTTTCTTAAGTAAAATATTGAGTTCCCTCTTCTGAGCTTCTCTCAGATGGAACTTGATTCTGACTTCTTTGACATGGTCATCCTTTACAGTATCTTTCTCATCTAGATTCGACTTATCTTGAGTCTCGAACTGTCTCAAATTTTGACAAGGTGTTCGAATATCATAATATTATCGTCATACTCTTCAAATTCAACTTCATCTACTTCATATTTGTTCATTCAACTTGTGACATGACATGATATTGACAAGTTTATAAACAACACTTTTACTGAAATGAAAACAAAGATTGTTAGATAGCAGAATTAAAGCAAATAAAATAATTTTTTGCAATAGAAGAGGCTTTTATTGAAAACAGGGAAATACGAACTTTGGCCATGACTATGAGTCATTTTGCCTTTTTCAAAACATTACGAGGGAAATTAAAACTTAAAAAAGTAAAATTGCATAAAGGGTGGGTCTCGGGCCTTTTTCAGACTACCATCGATTTTAGAAATGGCATAAAATTCATCTTTGTCTATTAAAATGAGCGAGGAATCAAGAGCGGAGTGGAAGTCCAGTTAAGAACTTGCTCCATTAGCTCGGCATCTCGTATGCTTGATGTCTCGATCATCCTCTTGGGCGCAACATCACCTTCTTCAAAAAGATCCCCAATTCCTTCTCCAAGACCGTCATCATTGGCATATTCCTCTACCAGAAAGGACTGTCGTAAATGAGGTTAATCCCCTTCTTGTTCTGACCTTCTCTTGACACAGAAGCAAAAGCTTGATAGGGTGTCATGCTCGTAAAATTGAGTTTCTCACTTATGCTTGGAGAAGCTACAACTTTCTCGGGGTTGTCAGGACCAATCGGGACTATCACCTTTACCATGCACCACTCATCCTCCGTCTCTATCATATTGATAGTGGCACCTCCATAGTTCAGTAGAGGATTATTGTTGACGCTGGGTACAACGGTCCTGACCACTTTCTGGTTGATCAAGTCCTGGATCATGTGCTTCAAATTAATACAGTATTAGGTATCATGTCCAACACTATTGGAATGATGCGCACACCTTCGACCAACTTGGTAAAATCTTGAGCTAGTATCGACTAGCTTGGGCTTGACCGGATGAATAATACCTGTCGCACTCAATTGATCAAACAACTTCGTCCAACTTTCAATGAGAGGAGTAAAATTTCGAGCAGGTTTCTTCTCAAGGCATGGACGAGGGGAATCATAATTGCCTTGCTGAGGGGAAGGCATTTGGCGATAATTCAGAGTATTCTGGCAAGGAGGTGCTTGAAACTTGGGGTTAATCATGCTAATAACAAATCCTCCACGATTCAATAGTGAATTACCATTGGCATTGGAAATGACAGCTTGTAGAGTGACAACTATTTGATCAATCAAGTCTTGAATTTTATGCTTTAGGTTGATACAATCCACAGTGGTATATCCAGCACCTCCTGAATGGTAAGCACAATGAAGATCGGGCCTGTAAAGTTTAGAATTGACATTGACATTTTTTGGATCAATTGTTCGTATCAGACTAGCCACTTTCAATCTCTCAAAGAGTTGGGTTCAACTTTCAACCAAAGGAGTAAAGACTCGAGAAAATTTCTTCAAAAACTCCTGACAAGAAAAATTGTAATTATTTCATGAAGATGGAGGTACTTGGCGGTAACTGGGAGGATTTTGGTGAGTAGGTGCTAGTATTTGGAAATTTTGGTATTGTGGAGCTTGGTAGATGAGGGGCATTTTGGTAATTTGACAATGTGACTTGATAACTTGATTGAACATTTGGATAATTTGGCAATGGAGCTTGGTAATTTGGATGATTTGGTGGTGGAGTTTGATAATTTGGTTTGATGGGGTAAGGATTTTGTGGAGCTAAAGGGTAGATTTTGGATGGTAAAAATTTTCGAACATTGAGACCAGCATGCCTCTTTGATTTTTGGCTTGATTGAAATGAGATAGAGGAAACATCTTCCCTCTTCCTCCTCAATGGTCCCGAGGATTCATCTTGGGGAGTCATTCAGATGATTTTTCTGATCTTAAGACCGTCTTCAATAGCTTCACCAATTCTGACTATCTCACTGAACTTTCCTCCTAAAATGAACAACATCCTATTGTAGTACTTCGTCTCTTGAATGCGCACGAAGACTTCAATAATCTCTTTCTCGGTCATGGGAAGTCTAACCCTTGCAGCCTCTCTTCTCCAACCGTAGGCATACTCTCGATAGCTTTCAGTAGAATTATGTTTGATTCTCTCCAAAGAGTATCGATCGGGAATGAATTCTACATTGTAACCAAACCTTTCAATGAAGTCTTTAGCCAAAGCGTTCCAACTTGGCCAGTGCTTGATTTCTTTAGAAATAAACCATTCCAATGCTTCTCCTTTTAGACATCGACCAAAGAGTCGCATCAACAAAGCTTCATCTTTCCCTACTCCAATAAGTTGATCACAATAAGCCCTCAAATGAGTCAAAGGATTT
Organism: Solanum verrucosum; assembly: GCF_900185275.1. Classification (NCBI taxonomy): domain Eukaryota; kingdom Viridiplantae; phylum Streptophyta; class Magnoliopsida; order Solanales; family Solanaceae; genus Solanum; species Solanum verrucosum. The sequence continues at coordinate 3,697 of NW_026020173.1, forward strand.
TCAACTCCACTAAAAATGTCAAATTTTGGTACTTTAAAACCTTCTGGAAGCTCCAAATGTGGATGGCGACACAAATCTTCATAATTCAATCCCACAATGTCTGGGGTGCATTGAAAGTCCTTCATTGCATTCATGATTTCCTCTCTGATGCCTTGCTCAACCTTTCCGTTTATGACCTTCCACTCCTTCTCCTTCTTCTCATAATCATCGAGTTCAAAATGTGTGGTAAATGGAGGGTATGATTCTGGTGATATTGAAATATGACAAGAAGTTTTTAGAGGAATGGGTTGAGTGGTAGGTGGATTTTGGAAAATTTGAGTTGGGGTTTGATGGACCGAAGGAAAATTCTGGAAAATATCGGTATTTGGATTTTGAGGAGTAGGTAACTTTTGGTGTGAGGAGCTAGCAAGATGTGGGTTAAGGGTGGTTAAGTCAATGATCGGAGATTTTGGATTCGTAGGTGTGGACGAATTGTTTGGGGAATGGTCAGATGTTGGATCCGAAGTAGGAAAATGGAGTGGAGGCCTTCTATTGTTTAGAGTAGGAGTGTTGGCAACAATAGCCAGATTTGTCAAATCTCGGATCTTATCCATTTCAACCCTTATTTCAGCAATCTATTGGAACAATTGATCAATCAACTTGTTCTGTTCAGCAATGATGGGGTCATTCACAGTAATTTCAGTCAAATTAGTGTTTTCAGCACTTTCAACCACTTTTTCTTTGCCTTTTGACAAACATTGGTCGGGGGAGGAATCTTTGTGGTCTTTGGACCTTGTGAAGTATGGATGTTCAGCCATTTTCTCAACACATATAAGTTTTGGGTACTTGACAAAGAAAAATAACTCAAAAGATAAATGTGTTAGTCAATGTAGATGATAAATAATACAAAATATCACACACATAGTAAACACATAAAAGTTGCTTCATTTGAAGATAAACAAGCCCACATATATAGAGAAATGACTAAATAGATAGGAATTTGTCTATTTAATTTTGAGATTAGTGAATCAGAAATGTCGACTTGAGTCGAGACAAAGTCGATTGTATTGTCGTACCTACGTATCTCACGAAGGAGTCCTGCGTAGTTCGACTCTTGAATCTCTTTTCGATTTGAGATAGATGGTTAACCTTTATTCCAAAATGAGAAAGTAAGATTTGAAAAATGAAGTTCGAATTTTGTTGAGAAACTAAAGACTCGAAGAGTATTTGGATGCACTTTTGATAGTGACTCGATATTTGTGCTTATGGGATTCTAGAAAATTTCCAAAAGAGTAGGCTAGAACATCTTCAAATAAAGCAACATATTCACAGAAACAGTTATAACACATAAACAGTTATTGCGCGTTCTAAGCAGATATGTGACCCTTTTATGCCAAGGGTAAGCCTAACGATTTGAAGGATGTATAGCGTCATTTGAAACATTCCATTGCCCTAAAAACCCAGAATTATATAATTTTTGTGAATAAACTGAATGGGGATACATAATGGGGAAATATGATACAAATAATCAGTCCTACGCAGGGGTACCATCCTAGGCTATGCCTCCAAAGAAAGTCCTTCGATCTTGATTTCTTGTCATCTCCGAATGTCCACACTTTTGGATGGAATAGTAGCTTGTATAACTCCTTCTTTGACTAGAACAAACTATCAAACTGCCAACCCAAGGAACAATGGTGTGCCAAATAACGTATACAACCTTCAAATTTAAAAACGCATAAATATGAATGTCTGTTTAGGCCATGGACCGTTTTGGACTCAATGTGGTCTTTCTATTGGTCCCAACACGCCTTGTGTGTTGGGTCATCTTAGTTCAATGCGCTAAAAGGGATTTTGACTAAGAGTTGGTTTAGACAAGACATGGTTACCTGAGTTGGACTAACTACGGGGTGAAGTATAATAAACGACGTTGGATGACCACAAACCAACTATTCATTATCACTTCAAAAGAACTTGAAGGTGCTTTTCTGAAGGACAGTCGTGGAAAGCCACGTAACCGCTTTATTTCCTAATGCAAACTATTTGTCGTTTGGCGGAATTGATGCCATGAAATGCCACAATTTATAATTTACAAGGATTAAAACAAGTAAGCAATTTAAACAAATAGCCAAATAAGTTAATCTTCAGGTTAGAACCCATTCAACTCCCCAGCAGAGTCGCTTTTCTGTTTTATTTAAAAATATAATTAGACTACGGCATGTTTTAAGAGTCGCCACTTAATTTCAAAACAAAAATCAAGAAAAATATTCTTTTAAAAGATTAAAACAGAAATCTAATGAAAATATTAAAGGGGTTCGAGCTTCATATTAGCATTTCGAGATGGATTTGAAAGCACCCAAAATGCCCGCTAACACGCGATTATCCAATAATTAACTATTTGGCTAATTGTTTAAAAAGTGGCATGCTTAAACGAGATTAGGAGATAGACAAACTTTAAGACTAAAAATCATTTTTAGGTGAAAGGGAAATAATATAAGGAATTACTTAAGTAAAATATTTCAAAGTAATTTAAGTAATAAAATAAGTAAAATTATTTTGTCTTTAAAAAATCTCGAAATGACTATCTTTTGGGGAAATCAAATTAGGAAAACCTTAAAATTGACTAGCAAATAAACAATTAAACAAATAAAATAAACAAAGTGAGTTTTGGGCCCAAGTCTGATTTTCTGTTCGCCTGGGCCAGTACTTGGACCTGATTTTGTTTTGAGCCTTTGGACCATCTAAATCAACTGTACATGTCTTAGTCTAACATAAAGAAATGCTTTTTTTTGGGCCTTAGGCCCAATTCTTCCACTTTTCCTAAGAACTAACAAGTAATAATAAGGAAAACAAGAGGGGCTTAGGCCCAAAGTAACAAAATACAATTTTTTTTTGGAATTTGGGGCTTTTAGGCCATTTTCCCTCTTCCGTATACGCTAGATGTATACTAGTGTATACAATCCCGTATATCTGCTCCGAACACCTGTGCGCCGAATTCATGGACTTATTCTTCGATTCCACTTGTTGGTCGACTCAAAAGGAAAGGACTTGAGCCTTTATGGCTCTCTCGAAAATGCAGGGGAAGGAAATAGGAGTTCATGGTGAACTCGGGCAGAGTTCACATGCAATGAAAATGATGATAAGGATTAGTACTCATAGAACATATAAGAAAACTGAATAAGGAGGGATATTGATCTTCATGAAAGCAAACAAATGCAGAACAAGTTATTTAACAAAACAAACTACATGATGGTTTTCATAAATCACATGCCAAGGACTACGGGAAAAATCGTAACTCCAAAATATGCTTTCCAAAGATAATAGGCCACAATAATCCTAAATAGATAAGAATTGAACAAACCAATCAATAATGCAAATGGGTCGCTTCTCGAGTAACTAAAAAAAAGGAGGTGATTATACTTTGTTCAAATGCATGATATTCCAGGAAGCTATCAATGAACAAAACAACAAAACAGGGGGTTGATCGTCCAAAAAGTTGGCTATTCTAATAGACTCACATTTTTAATTAGTCATACTTTAACAAAGATTATATACAACAAACTTTTATTATATACAAATGTGAGCACATTTCAAGCAACACAACCTAATAAGGATATGAGTGTATCCAAAATGCATATTACCAGATTAAGAAAAAAGAGAAACAGACCAAAATGCTACCTCACATATATATTAAATTATTTTGAAATCCAAATAGGTAACACAAAGATGTACTAAGCATGAAATTAAACCAAGATGAGCATAACAAAAAGTCGAAACCCAAAAAGACACGAGAGGGAATTAATCAGCCCGTGAGCTTGAGGAAGACTACAATATGAAACTCAAGCTTAAACTATGAGAAGGTCACAACCAGATTTTAATCAAAGAAGAGAAAATCTAATCATATTGTTATAGTAAATATGAGGCTTAATTAGATGGACATGAGGCGGTTCCAGATTAAGCAAGATAAAAATCAGAATGTATCCTTAAGTCAGAGAGAAAATAAGCATGTATCCCAAGTCATTTAGACAACCAACAATATTATAGACTCCATTTGAACAAAATAGACCCTTCAACTTGATAGCTAACTCAAAAAAATTCTTAGACTCATGTGAACAACAACATTGAGCGGTAACAACCTAAGCAGTAGTACACACAGTATAAATGAAATAATGCAGATTTAACGGCATTCAAGAAACAGGCTCGTAAAGTGGAACAACAAAATAAAACTCTAACAAAGTGGCAGAAACACATCAACACTAGATACAAGAGGACAACAAGACTTAAATTGACACTAAAACTAGCTCATGGAAGTATTTAAGAACATATATGTAGCATAATCAACCTATCAATATTCAATAATAAGTAACATCAACACAACAACGAAGTAGCAACCTTACTACGCTAGGAATGCCATGAGAAAGTAAAAGAAAATGAAGAGAATAGTATGAGGGAGGGGTCACCTTTTTTCGGGCAGCAAAACTGAGACCAAACGAGCTGAACGAAAACGAGCGAGCTTAACACCACAAACGGGAACTCTGAGAAATTCGTCCAATTCCTCCGCAACCCACGAAGAACGAGAAGAAAATTATGTCTGTCAAGTGTATTTTCTGGATGATTCTTACAGGTTTTTTTGGAAAATTTCTTTATGTGATTTCTCTTGCCAACTTTTTCCAACCCCAAACAATGAATAAGAAGGGATATTTATAGAGGAAACTATGGCAGATTTAAGTGGGGGGGATGGGAGGAATCTTGAATGAATTCGAAATTCAAAATTCAAAATTAACTTGGATAAGGTTTGAGGAGCTGTCCATTGTACCAACTCTCAACGGAATTCAAAGGAGGACCGTTCGATTTCAAGAGAAGGAAAAGTGGGAAACACAATTTTCACACCTGGAAGATTCGTCGTACGACCAGATAAAGGAGAGGGAGAGGACATGACACGCGCGATTCCGATTGCTGGCCTGAATCGCTTCCTGGGCTGCTTCGTTGCTGGACTTGGGTCATGTTGAGGGCTGCCGGTTTCTGGGTTTCACTTTTTGCTGGAGGAAGAAGAAGAAAATGTACATGGAGGTTGGGTTAATTTTTGGAATTGTTGTGCGTATGTATTGTTGATGTTTGCTGATGTATGTTGTATTGGGTGGAATGGTTGGTGGGCTGCTGGTGGAATATTGTATTGGAATGAAGGAAATTGGGCCAAAATTGGTATTAAAGAATTGGGTTGGCTGAAATTAGAAATTGATGGGCTGAATTGATTTAAGAGAAAGGCCCAAAATTTGGTCTTGCAAATTGAGTTAGGGTGAGGAAATAAATGGCTAAAATTGCAATAAAAGGGGTTAGACAAAGGAATTAACAATCTAGCCAAATTGAATTTAATTGGTGAATTTGGTCAAAAATCTAAATGAAAAGAATTAATTATAATTAATTAACGAGTTCTTAATCTTAACGAAATAAAATAATAAACTTAATTGTAAACTAATGATTCAAAATTATAACCATAATTTAAACTAAACTAATTTAATAAAATACTTACTAAAAATTAAAATCTTTTTGAGATGATTTTCGAATATTTGTAAAATATACTAATTATATATAAAATTATATAAAACATACATATTATTTAAGAATCGTAAAAGTGACAAAAAATATTTTAAAATAACTTGAAAATATTTAAATTTTATAAAGTTAATTATTTCAAATTGTTTGAAATTTAAGAAACTCAGTGATTAATATATATTGTGGAGGTCCAAAATTGAGTGTCAACAGTGGTACCTCAGTTGTACTCAAGTAACGACAAGATTTGTTCATCTCACTACAAACAAAGGCTTTGAACTTGATCTAAAATCATGTTTCAAGTGCCCTCACTATAAAGAAAGTTCCAATTTGCACACATTTAAAGTATTTTGATTTGGGAACATTTGTTAAAGTACACTCACACTCTATAAAAAAATGTTCAACATATGCAATTGTGATACCATAAGCTTGGCCTTCATATAAATCTCCACTAATGTGAGAACATTTGAACTGAAAACATGTAGGACTTGTTAATAGCTTGTAATGTAGGCTTAAGGACGGGTAGGATAGTCATTTGGGATAAAAGTGACTTATTCCCTTCTAGAGCATTGCACTAAATTGATGCTTTCAACATTTGTTACGCTTTTAGCATTTGATCCTCTTTGTTTTCCCTTCCTTTTGTACTTTTTTGACTTCTTTTGAAGATTTGCTTGTTTGAGCTTTTTCCCATCTCATCATCTTTTGAATTTTCTCCTGATTGTTTGGAGTAATCTTCTTCTTTTGTTGAAACTTAGCTTGTTTAAACTTGTGGGGAATTTTCAGCTCTTCTTTCTTTCTTTTGAAGTCATTTTTGTATTCTTGACTTTCAGGGACTTTGGTAACTTTAGTCTTTGACAAATTTGAACTTTAAATCTTCTTTTATAACTTGCACGTCTTCAGTGCGCTCAAGAAAGTCAGGCCAAAAGTGGGTTAGTGTGTATAAGCACTCAGAAAGGGTATAAGCTAAGATGTGGTTTTCAAAAGAATAGGATTCAGGCTCAAAGTGGGACACACTAAGGATTAATGTCAGTTGGTACGCTTTGAAACAAACGGGTCAAAGAAGGCCTACGATAATTTTTCAAATCAAACATTACTCATAATTTTGCCTCAATAAACATTTAGACCAAATTCTAGATCAACAAAACAACATAATTGAATTTAATAAAAAAACTCACCACACAATGCATGTGAAACAATGAATCTGGTTTTGTTCTAATCTTGAATGTATGCAAGAGAATATTTTCCCGTGTAACAAAAATATGAATGAGATGTACCAAAAGAATCTATGGCTTAACAACAAGTCAATCCTCTCAATTTCAACAATTATTTTTCATATGAACACTCGAACTATGTTGGAACCAACCAAGTCAAAAATAACATAACATTTTAAAAAGAATAAAAAAAAATAAAGAATCTTTTGAATAAAGAATACCAAACCCTAGAAGGGTTACCTATGTATCTCATTAATGATAATTAGATTTGCGTAGTTCGTTCAAATGTGATATTAAAAGTAATTTTTGAACAACAAATGAATTTTTTGAAAGAAAAATAAACGGAATAAAAAACCAATGAGCCACATTTAAGGGCGGGCAACCCAAATTTAACAAAAATATTTTTTATTATTTAAAGAAAACTTAACAAGAATGAAGAAATCAGTGAGTCACATTGAAGGGCAGACCACCCAAATTTAACAAAAAATCTTTTTATTAATTAAAGAAAAAGTAACAAAAATAACCAAAAAAAATTAATGAGTGACATTGAAGGGAGGACAACCCAAACTTTAAAGATGTCAAATAAAACAATTTTTTAGTGAAATGTAAGATAAATAAAATCAAAGATATACAACGAATATAACATCATGTACAAAAAAAAAAAAAAAACCAACTTGGAATGATGCCTCATAAATCTGGTGTCTGAGTACGACCTTGGTGAAATTTTTGAGGGCATTCCTTAAATATTTTGCCCCTGTTTCAATTACCAACCTCTAGTATTCAATCTTGTAGCAACTGTCTCCTTTGTTAAATTTTTGGAGACTCTTCAAACAAAATTTGCCCAGTTTCCACTGGGAAATAATGGAAAGCTTATGGGGAACATGACCTAAAATGACCTGTTCCCATCGTTATAGAAAAGCCAACGTGAAAATTTTTTGGGCCGGAAAACTTTTTCGTAGTAACTTGAAATTTTCCAACCTAGTACAAATTTGGACGAAATCGAAGTCAGTAAGGTCTCGAGAAATCTAGTAACAATTGGGTGATCTAACTATGATTTTGATCACATGAGTAGATAGCTAAGACGTTAAGGAACCCGTGCGATATTAAGGAATTGAATTCAGGCGAGTAGAATTCTCAAAACTGATCTTAGCATGAATGAGTAGTTTTTGAGTGTCATGGGTTGGAGATGTGTTGTGAAATGGGGCTTTAAAACTTATAAATTGACTCACTGGTTCCGTGCAAGTCGTTGTAGCAGGGTGAGGACCGTTGTGGCAGGCCAGTCGCGAATTAAGTCGGAAATAAACCCCAAAATTATTTTATTCTGCAAGTTTTGACTTTGAGAGCTAGGAGACGACCCCAGGAGCTTTCTTGATAGTTTTCCACCATTCTTGAGGATAAAGGTAATGATTTGACTCCCCGAATCCATTTTTGATCCATAGAACTTAGTTCGTGGGTAATTATTGTCGGGGAAGGGTTTTGGAACTATTTGGATAGTGGGAAAATCCCTAATTTGGATATAGGGATCAAGGGTGTGACCTAGGGTTGATACTATTGATTATTATCCGAGTAATTAAGTCTTGATTATTGATCCTAGCATTATATTGATTGTTTGTAGACTAAGAACAAGCGGAAAGAATCCGGAAAGGGAAGAATCAAGTTTCTTAGGGGATTTCAAGCTTTGTTCGAGGTAGGTGATGGTTGTGATATCAAGTTGTGTGATATATGTTTGTTCTTGCTTCATTACAATACATGGATGTATATGCGAATGGTACATTATTGATCACACTAATCGTATATGAGGATAGAGGACTAATTGAATGCCATGATTCATGACTTGATTGTATGATATTAAGAATATACTTGTGACTATGATTATGGCTTGTTGAATGGATCGGATGTTGTGTTCCGACACACTAAATGGATCGGTTGCCACGTACCAGCATAAACATTAGAATAGGTGTCACGATCCGACACACTAACTTCGAATAGGTACCACGTACCGGTACACTAACTGTTTGTGTGTGGGTTCCATGACAGAAACATTCACTTGACATAACTGTATATCTTGGGAATTGTGAAATTGTACATTGTTCGTAAATGATATTGATATTTTATATATTCGGTATGTGCATGTTATTATTATGTTGTAATGGCTTATTTATGTTGCACTTAGTGGAATAGTCGTGTGATTCTACCAGTACATTGTGGTTGTGTACTGATATTGCACTTGCTCTTTCTTTGTTGAGTACAGGGCATCTTCAAGCGGCTATTGACAGACATCATTTAGAAAATTAGTGGTCGTCATCGAATTCAAGGATGAGCCAGTTCTTTCGGGCTGCCATGAGTTCTCTTTTCGTTTATGTCCCCATTCCGAACTTAAACTAGTACATTAGGATTTCTTACGTATAATTGGGTTGTACCCATTTTCTTAGACTTGTTGAATTTTAGATGTTTTGGTACATTGATTTCAGGTTCTAGGTATTATTCCGCATTTGTTTTATTAGAATTTTGGAGTTTATGGAAACTCTATTATTCCTTTAGCATTTAAACCTACTTTCGTAACTTTAAATACATTAGTTTTGATTAAGTTGTGTAGTTCTTTGATTAGCTAATTAGTATTAATGGTTCTCCTACTGGAGGGTTAGTGTGGGTGCCAATTACGATGGTCTGGGTCGTGACAAAGTTGGTATCAGAGCCTAGATTTGTTGATCTCGATGTACCAAAACAAGTCTAGTAGATTCTTGCGGAACGGTACAGAGACGTCTGTACTTTTCTTTGAGAGGCTATAGGACTTTAGGAAATCTCTATGTTTTTTCTTGTCTCCTTTCATGCTATAACTTGATTCCAATTGGTATCAGGTGATTCAAATTGGTATCTAATCACCTTAATTCTTATGTTCGTAGATGATTAAAAGTAGGTTGAACGGTGTCAGGCCCATAGCTCACGTAAATGCGCCAGTTGAGGAATCTGTAGCGAGAGGTCACTGTTGAGGCAGAGGTAGAGGAAGAGAAAGGGGCAGAGGCCGATGAAGGGTAGCACCTTCTAGGGATGGAGCTCCGGTTGAGGATGCTCCCAAGAATGAGAATTCTCCTGCACATCATGAATTGATAGAGGAGAATGTTGAGGTTGAGGATGCGGAGAATGTTGGACTAGAGGAAGAAGTGCAGGCTGAGACTACATGTATTCCTCCCTTAGATCCAGTGTTAGCCCAACAGATTATGTCATTCTTGAAAGGATTGGTTGGTCCTGGAGTGCTTTCCTCTGTTCAAACAACTCAACCTCCCGCCAATCCCCCTATTGCTATCATTGTCTCAAAGGTTGGTGGAACTGTAGGTAATGATGCTCTCTTCCGTCCTTTGTTGGGTCTTGTTATGACTAGTAATGAGCATGGGATGTTGACTAAGTTCTTGAAATTGAAACGGCCTGTGTTCCATGGTTTTGAGAGTGAGGACGCATATGAGTTCATCCTAGATTGTTATGAGAGGCTTAATAAGTTGGGAATTGTCCATCAGCATAGTGTGGAGTTCGTGACCTTTCAACTTCAGGGTGAGGCTAAGTAGTGGTGGAGAGCTTCTGTGAAATACAGATCTTCAGTTTTACCCCTACTTACTTGAACCCAGTTTCATGCTCTGTTCTTGGGGAAGTATGTGCCCCAGATCTTGAGAGATCGTAAAAAGGATTAGTTCATGGCTTTGGAGCAAAGTGGTATGACTGTGGTTGCTTTTGAGGCCAAGTTCCATGCTTTGTCTAGATATGCTACGCAATTGGTGACTACTGAGAAAGAGAGGATCCGCCTATTTGTTAAGGGACTAAATTCTGAATTGCAGGTATAGTCTATTCATATGACCTATGCAGGAAAAATATTCAATGAGGTAACAAATTTTGTGAAGAAAAGTGGAGGGGGTGAGGCGAGACGGTCATGCAAAGGCATTGGCTAAGAAAGGCAAGAATTCGGGTAGCTTTTAGGTGCTTACTCCAAAGGTTCAGGGAGGCCGACGCTTGCCGCCTGGCCAATTCAATCCGCTATGCCTGCTTCTACAAGTAATTACTCGGGAACTCCATCTTAGAATTTGATTCAGGATAGCCAGGGAGTTGCACCTTCAGTGAGTAGCAGGCATCTTTTGATCGTACTTGCTATAAATGTGGAGAACCTGGGCATATGAGGAGAGATTGTCCTTACCCGCGCATGATGGATTCCGCGCAGCAGCAGATTAGAGCAGTGTTACCCGCGGGAAATAGTAATAATAGTCGAGGGCGTCCACAAGGTGGACGAGGAGGGAATCAGCGAGGCCGCGGAGGTAGGAGAAATGGTAATGCATGTAGGGGTACAGTGCAACCAAGCTGGGAAGACGCCCATCATGATGACAGGGCTCAGTGTTATGCCTTTTCGGGTAAGACTGAGATGTAGGCGTCTGACGCAGTGATCACATGTACTATTGTTGTTTGTGACTGGATGGCTAATATGTTGTTTGATCCGGGTTCTACTTATTATTATGTATCCATCTGATTTGCCCCAGAATTTGCTATGATTTGTGATATACTTGATGCCCCATCCATGTATCTACCCTAGTTGGAGAGTCTGTCATAGTCACCCATGTCTATCATGTTTATCTTATTTTGTTTATAGTTTTCAGACGTATTTTGTTTATGGTTTTCAGATGTAGGCTGATTTGGTGATTTTGGATATGACTGACTTTGACATAATCTTAGGCATGACTTGGTTGTCCTCCTATTATGATGTGCTTAATTGTAATATTAAGTTTGTGACTCTAGAAATTTCGGGAAGGGAAAAGTTAAAGTGGGAAGGGGTGTACAAGCCTAAGTAAGCTAAGATCATATCATTCATTCGAGTTACCAAGCTGGTAGGGAAGGGTTGTGATTTCATGTTGTGTGATATATGTTTGTTCTTGCTTCATTATGATACATGGATGTATGTGAATGGTACATTATTGATCACAGTAATCGTAAATGAGGATAGACGGATAATTGAATGCCATGAATCATGACTTGATTGTATGATTATGAGAATATACTTGTAAATGTGATTGTGTCTTGTTGAATAGATCGGGTGTTGCATTCTGACACACTAATTGGGATCGGTTGCCACGTACCGGCATAAACATTTGAACGGGTGTCACGATCCAACACACTAACTTGGAACGGGTACCACGTACCGGTACACTAACTGTTTGGGTGTGGATTCCATGAAAGGACCATAGACTTGACATAATTGTATATCTTGAGAATTGTGAATTTGTACGTTGTTCGTAAATGATGTTGATATTGTATATGTTTGGTGTGTGTATGTTCTTATTATGTTGTAATGGCTTATGTATGTTACACTTAGTGGGATATCCATGTGATCCTACCAGTACATTGTGGTTGTGTACTGATACTGCACTTGCTCTTTCTTTGTTGAGTACATGACATCTTCAAACGGCTATTGATAGACTTCATTTAGAAGATCAGTGATCGTCATCGAATTCAAGGGTGAGCCAATTCTTTCGGGCTGCCATGAGTTCTCTTTTTGTTTGTCCCAATTCCGAACTTAAACTAGTACATTAGGATTTCTTATGTTTAATTGGGTTGTACCCATTTTTCTTAGATTTGTTGAATTTCAGATGTTTTGGTACATTAACTTTCAGGTTCTAGTTATTATTCCGCATATGTTTGATTAGACTTTTGGAGTTTATGGGAACTCTATTTTTCCTTTAGCATTTAAACTTACTTCCGTAACTTTAAATGTCTTAGTTTTGATTAAGCTGTGTAGTTCTTTGGTTATCTAATTAGTATTAATGGTTCTCCCACTGGAGGGTTAGTGTGGGTGCCAACCACGATGGTCTGGGTCGGAACATGACCAAGCTATTGTGGCACCTACGTATCTCGTTGAAGCAGGAATCAGGTCAAACACAGTTCCAACAGATTGTGACTTGAATGGATATTGAACTTAGATAATGAATTCTCTACTGCTAGGTGTTAAGAGTGGTTTTATTTGAAAGTGGAACAATGACCCAATTGGACTACTTGGGGTGGGGAAGATAGCGACCGTTGACCATCCAATGGCCAACTACATTCACCAGGGTATCCCGATAAATAATTTTGATAATGAACGACTGTTGCCCGCATAATCATCCTTTAAGTAAGAAGATAAAAAATGTCAAATGACAGAAATTATGTCATGAATGCAATGACATTGTACAACAAATAATAAATAAATAATGAGTATCATATGCAAATAATCAACAAAATATACAAAGCTATAATGAATAACACAATAAAAGAATTGTCTCCTCAATTTGAAAAACTAAACACATAATGGTTAGAACCTCTATGTCCCTAGAAGAGCCGACATTCTGTTGACATCCTTTGAGAGGGCACAACGTTGCGGTGACTCACCAAAAAATAATAATGCAATTTTAAAAGAATTTAAAGAATATTTAAAAAAAAGGGTAAATGGGTAAAATGGGTGTCGCCACCTAATTTTAGGAAAATCTAGGAAACCAATTAATTAATTAACTTAAAAGAATGTCTACGAAACCAATAAATTCTAGGTAAGGGGTTCAAGTTATTCCGAAGAGAAGGTGTTAGGCATCATTCGAAATCCTCAACTATGGGTCCCGACTGAATTCATTTTTTCAAATTGAGGAGGAGATAAAAATAATATACAAGTATAATAAACATGCAATATACACAAATAATAAAATGAAATAATAAAATAAGAAACGGTCTAAGATTTGCCTAACATCGATATATACAAAATAATGAATCGAGAATATAAATCGAACTTCATTCGAATAACTTCAATGGGAAGCACCTCTGGGTACCTGTAAAGACACTTAATAAAAGTGTCAGTAATGAATAAATGTGAATAAAAATTAATAAATCAAATAATAACTTAAAAAACTAAAAACTCGTCTTATTAACATGGGAGACGGTGGAAATCGATGGTAATTTTTTCATCGGCCAATTTTAACAAATAAAATATATGGACTTAAACTAAATTTCCATCTTTTAACATTAGGGAGGCCTCGAATACTGACGAAGATATTTCTTCATTGGCCAATTGAACATGATGTATTTAAGACAAAAAATCAAATGAAATTAACACAATATAAAACAAATGCAATAGCCTGCATGTAATAACTAAATAACATTAACATAATTTACAAGGAAAATGGAAAATAACACGTGAAATATATCTAAATAAACAAAAGTAGAAAATATGTGGAACAAAATAGAGTTAACAGTCAAGCATAATGAAATCAAAACCATGCCTATTCACTGGCAAGTTCAAAAGTTCATCTAAAACAAAAATATTTTCTGCAAATATCCAATAACAAAAATAACATTAACAACAACAACACCAAAATAATAGTAAATGATAATGAATCAAAATCAACAATGAGTAAAATTAATTAACAGACAAAAACTTAGACACAAATATGTACTAAAATGGAAAGAATGAGAAAAGGGTCACCAGGGTTTGTGATGGCGGTGTTGTGGAGTTGTTGTTCGTTGTTGGTGGTTCCGGTGGTGAAGCCTTGTTCTTCGCCGGAGTAGCGCTAGGAAGGATAAGAGGCGGTAAGGTAGATTTGGTTCTATTTGGTTTTGTTTCTTGTTGCTCACAAGCTCACCGGAAAAAGAGCTCGTAGCTCACTGAAGTACCTGCTAATCGAAAATAAAAATCGTAAATGGGTGAGGGGAAGGGAGTGGTTTCAGGGTCTGATTTCTAGTGGGGTTTCTGGTTTGGTTTCGATTTCGTCGGAAACGGCGAAGAGGAGAGGGAGCAGTGGCGATTTTTACAATGGGGTTTGGAGGTTATTGTTGAGGAAGCATAGAGAGGCTTAGGGTTGTCTTGGTCGGCTATTTGGTTGCTGGAACTGGTGGGGTTTGAGGTTGTTTTGGGTTAGGTTTGTTGTTGTTGTATTCACCGGAGTTGGTGATGAATGGAGGTGGGTTGGGCTGGTTTTCTGGTTGGTTTTTCGTTGGGGTTTCAGGCAAGTTTGAGGTCTGGTGGTGTCTGGACGGTTTCGGCTTGGAGCCGGCTGAAAACGGAGAAGGAAATGGGTTGGAGCTGTAGCGACCCTTCCGAAATAATATAAGTCAATAACTCACGAGATTTTTATGCATATATTGTACTCACACTAGAACAAAAAAATGACATAAAAAATATTACCAACTTCCAAGTACCCAAACTAGGTGGTTCATGCTTCACACATTCATTCAAAATTAGTGGTAAATTTAATATACTACATGACTTGGGCTTACACACCCCAAAAGAACAAAACATAGAGTCATACTTATATTACAACCCATGCTGACATGATCAAATTAGTCCTCAAAATTTCATGTAAATATACAACACATAGATCATGTACAAATTCCAAGGTTTATACAAAATATAGATGCCTATATGCAAATGTGATCTTCCTTAAGGCTCTTAAAATTTCCCTCTCCAATGGCCAGCTTCATGCATCCACTCGCTCATTCCCTACGATAGAAACAACTATTGCTAAGCATATAGCTTAGTGGTGTAAAATTATAGCTTCGGAGCCATCAAATTCACAAAACTACCTTTCTCAAGTCATGTGCAGCATAATTGAAATAATAAATAAATCAAGTAAACAATATATCAAAAGTATCAAGTTCGATATTTAGAGGTCCAATTGTCAAGAACGCTCATAACATCATTTTCCAAGAGATTCAATAGCAAGGCTCACCCAATATGGACATCATGTCTTCACACCAAGCACAAACAAGTATCAAGAAGGGTCGACACCCTGTATCAAGAAGGGTCAAAGCCCAATAATCAAGAGAACCAAGAACCATATTAAAAATGGCTTTCTAATTCGTACTTAAAATGGACAACTTCCATACTTAAAACGAACTAAAAATCCAGAGTCAAGATGGAAAAAGATCCGAATGAAGAGGCATGCCAATAGTGACAAAGTCACAGCCACAAGAAGGACAAGGTCCCAACAAGAGTGTCAGGTGATCAAACAATCCATACAAGTGGGCGAGTTACACAAGCGTTATTAACTTCTCAAAGGATACCACTACAACAATGCAAAGCGACAAGAGTAACCAAGGTACCAAGATCAAATTTTAGATATACTAGCAGTTAAAAGAGTGCAAATACAAGTTTATACACAAACCTCAGTGCTTTAGCAAAGAAACTGTCCAATACAACTTCAAGAGTTCAAACCGTAGATCTCTACGTATCAAGGTCCTCAACTTGTTCACGAGTATATACAACCTTAAAAAATACAATTAAATAACTTATTTAATTCCCAGCAGCTCAATAATATTGGTGTAAAACAAGAATTATCATCACAACTAAGCTTATTCTGTACAAACACGACTATGCTCCCAAAACAGTGATTCTGGCCAACCAAGTACCTTATGTCGCAACTTAGATTTGAAAAGGAAAATGGCGAAACTAGACTTTATAACCTTCATGAAAGATGTAGCCAAACCACTTAAGGTTTCAAACAAACAAGAATCACCATAAAATATATTTTTTATAAAAAGATATATTCAAAACACTAACAGCTGTCCATACAAAATTTCTAATTTCAAAATCTGGACAGAACTTTTCTTATGTTGCATCCCATATTTCGATTCCATAACAGCTAAATCAGAGTTTTACATAAACATCAAAGTTGTAGGTCTACTAATTAGCTTTCCAAAACATATTTATTCACTGTACACGGAATTCTAAAGGACGAGATATGCATAAATTACCAAACACTACCCAGCTCATGAACAAATTTCGTCACTTACCAAAAAGAAGTGTGTGTCTCGAATTGCAGCCAAAATAACCAAGTTTTCTCTTGTGATTTTGAAGAAAAATATGTTTAGATATGTTTCTAAGGTTCTAAGGCTTGAGGAAAATGAAATTACTAAAGGAGGGGTGAAAATATATAGTCAAACAAGTGATGTTTATCCCTTGGGCAGCTATCCTCCAAAGGTGCTGCCCAAAAATTTGTGTGCTGCCCAAAATGCATACATATACACCTATATATATATATATATATATATATATCCCTCTTCTCCTTTTAAAGTTATACATAATTCTAATTAGAATGTTACCTAAACACCCCATCAAAATCCCTTTAATTACGATCACAATTTATGTTAAGCAAGTTAGCAATTATCACAACATTTCAAGTTCCTAAAATGAGAGTAAACATATTGTAGTAATTAAGCAATGGTAAATCGACATGCGACTCTTGGTTAATATTTAGGGTGTTACAACTCTCTCCCCCTTAAAGAAATTTCGTCTCGAAATTTACCTTACACTAGTCGCGGAACAAGTTCGGATACTGGGT